>NC_081378.1:50157622-50457622 GCF_030684315.1 Stegostoma tigrinum
GAATCTCTGGTCAAGAGGAAGAAGGCGGCTTATGTTGGGATGAGATGTGAAGACTCAGTTAGGGCACTTGAGGGCTACGAGGTAGCCAGGAAAGACCTAAAGAGAGAGCTCAGAAGAGCCAGGAGGAGACATGAGAAGTTGTTGGCGGATAGGATCAGGGTAAACCCTAAGGCTTTCTATAGGTATTTAAGGAAGAAAAGAATGACGAAAGTAAGATTAGGCCCAATCAAGGATTGTAGTAGTAATTTGTGTGTGGAGTCAGATGAAATAGGGGAAGCGCTAAATGAATATTTTTCAACAGTATTCACTCTAGAAAACGACAATGTTGTCGAGGTGAATACTGAGATACAGGCTACTAGACTAGGTGGGATTGAGGTTCACAAGGAAGAGGTATTAGAAATCCTTCAGAGGGTGAAGATAGATAAGTCCCCTGGGCCGGATGGGATTTATCCTCGGATCCTCTGGGAAGCCAGGGAGGAAATTGCCGAGCCTTTGGCATTGATCTTTAACTCGTCATTGTCTACAGGAATAGTGCCAGATGACTGGAGGATAGCAAATGTGGTTCCCCTGTTCAAGAAGGGGAGTAGAGACAACCCTGGTAATTATAGACCAGTGAGCCTTACCTCAGTTGTTGGTAAAGTGTTGGAAAAGGTTATAAGAGATGGGATTTATAATCATCTAGAAAAGAATAAATTGATTAGGGATAGTCAGCACAGTCTTGTGAAGGGAAGGTCGTGCCTCACAAACCTTATTGAGTTCTTTGAGAAGGTGACCAAACAGGTAGATGAGAGTAAACCAGTTGATGTGGTGTATATGGATTTCAGCAAGGCTTTCGATAAGGTTCCCCACAATAGGCTATTGTACAAAATTGTGGGAAATATAGCAGTTTGGATCAGAAATTGGCTTGCTGAAAGAAGACAGAGGGTGGTAGTTGATGGGAAATGTTCATCCTGGAGACCAGTTACTAGTGGTGTACCACAAGGGTCGGTGTTGGGTCCACTGCTGTTTGTCGTTTTTATAAATGACCTGGATGAGGGCGTAGAAGGATGGGTTAGTAAATTTGCAGACGACACTAAGGTCAGTGGAGTTGTGGATAGTGACGAAGGATGCTACAGGTTGCAGAGAGACATAGATAAGCTGCAGAGCTGGGCTGAGAGGTGGCAATTGGAGTTTAATGCAGACAAGTGTGAGGTGATGCACTTTGGTAGGAGTAACTGGAAGGCAAAGTACAGGGCTAGTGGTAAGATTCTTAGCAGTGTAGATGAGCAGAGAGATCTCGGTGTCCATGTACACAGATCCTTGAAAGTTGCCACCCAGGTTGACAGGGCTGTTAAGAAGGCATACAGTGTTTTAGCTTTTATTAATAGAGGGGATCGAGTTCCGGAACTAAGAGGTTATGGTGAAGCTGTACAAAACTCTGGTGTGGCCGCACTTGGAGTATTGTGTGCAGTTCTGGTCACCGCATTATAAGAAGGATGTGGAAGCTTTGGAAAGGGTGCAGAGGAGACTTACTAGGATGTTGCCTGGTATGGAGGGAAGGTCTTACGAGGAAAGGCTGAGGGATTTGAGGCAGTTTTCATTAGAGAGAAGAAGGTTGAGAGGTGACTTAATTGAAACATATAAAATAATCAGAGGTAGTGGGAACTGCAGATGCTGGAGAATCCAAGATAATAAAATGTGAGGCTGGATGAACACAGCAGGCCAAGCAGCATCTCAGGAGCACAAAAGCTGATGTTTCGGGCCTAGACCCTTCATCAGAGAGGGGGATGGGGTGAGGGTTCTGGAATAAATAGGGAGAGAGGGGGAGACGGACCGAAGATGGAGAGAAAAGAAGATAGGTAGAGAGGGTATAGGTGGGGAGGTAGGGAGGGGATAGGTCAGTCCAGGGAAGACGGACAGGTCAAGGAGGTGGGATGAGGTTAGTAGGTAGATGGGGGTGCGGCTTGGGGTGGGAGGAAGGGATGGGTGAGAGGAAGAACAGGTTAGGGAGGCAGAGACAGGTTGGACTGGTTTTGGGATGCAGTGGGTGGAGGGGAAGAGCTGGGCTGGTTGTGTGGTGCAGTGGGGGGAGGGGACGAACTGGGCTGGTTTAGGGATGTGGTGGGGGAAGGGGAGATTTTGAAACTGGTGAAGTCCACATTGATACCATTAGGCTGCAGGGTTCCCAGGCGGAATATGAGTTGCTGTTCCTGCAACCTTCGGGTGGCATCATTGTGGCACTGCAGGAGGCAGAGGGTTAGATAGGGTGGATAGGGAGAGCCTTTTTCCTAGGATGGTGACGGCGAGCATGAGGGGGCATAGCTTTAAATTGAGGGGTGAAAGATATAGGACAGATGTCAGAGGTAGATTCTTTACTCAGAGAGTAGCAAGGAAATGGAACGCTTTGCCTGCAACAGTAGTAGATTCGTGAACTTTAGGTACATTTAAGGCGTCATTGGATAAGTACATGGACGTTCGTGGAATAGTGTAGGTTAGATGGGCTTGAGATCGGTATGACAGGTCGGCACAACATCGAGGGCCGAAGGGCCCGTACTGTGCTGTAATGTTCTATGTTCTATGTTCTATACAAGCACACTCTCTCTCTCTCTCTCACACACACACACACACACACACACACACACACACACAGACACTCCATCACACACACACATTCAGAGACACACACATACACTCTCACACATATACACACACGCACAGACAGACAGGCACACACACAGACACACACTCACACAGACACAAACACACACGCACATGCACGCGCGCGCACACACACACACACACACACACACACACACACACACACAGTCACATGCTCACAGACACTCACACACACACAGACACTGCAACACACACACACTCACTCAAACCTATTCACAGACACACATGCAGACACACACATACGCTCTCACACATGCACATACACACGCACTCACATATACACACATGCACAGGCACAGTCACACACACACACACACTCACTCATGTACACACACAGACACAAGACAGACAGACACACACACACACACACACTCATACATGCACACACATGCACATACACACAGACAGACACAAACACACACTCTGAGAGACACACACACACACACACATACACACACACACACACACACACACACACACACACACACACACACACACACACACACACACACACACACACACACACAGGGAAGAAACAGCTGCTGGATGAACATACCTGCAGCTCCTCTGACAATGAAGACATGCAGTGGGATGGTCGCCAGCAGTCAAAGAGGCCCAGCAGCACAGGGGAGAAAGGGAGGAGCATCTCCCCACCTGGTAATGCCTGATATCATAGGGGCCAGGTGAAGGTCAGCCTCCAGCCATCTGGAACCACTTGGGACCCACCGCCCCGCAGTTCTGGGAAACCAGAAATAGCTGTGCTCCAAACTGGGAACTGAGCGTGACAGCCCCTCCGTCAGAGTCAGTACTGTATGTTCCTCGCTTTGTTCTCACGCAGAGAGTGTCTAATAGTTCACCCACAGAATGGGGGCGCAGGGAGTCCCCCAGTGACAACGTTGTGGTAAATGGATGTTGGGTCTGTGGGTGAGTCTATAAACTCTCAAAATAGGTGTTAAAAATGGCAGTGTGAACGTGCGCTGTTTTAAATCCACTCTGCAATGTGTTTCCATTTTGGCTCATTTGGCCAACATTGAAGAAACCTCCTGTTTCTGCAGGAGCGTGCGATACTGCAATTCAGCAGCTCCAGGAGATGACCAAGCTCATGGACCCACGGGCCTTTGATTTGTTTGGGGGTTAACCATTGCTATTCCTCCAGCCTAGGTGCTCTGCTGTGAGGAGGCAACCTCACTATCTCCGAAGTTAAGGAGGTGGTGGGTGGGTGCCTCATTGTAGCTGACATAATGTACAGAAATGCCCCCCGAGGCTAAGTAAGGTGTGTGTCCCAGTGAATGCCCCTCGCTGTCCTGCAGCAGTTTCCATTACTGCTGGCTACGTCTAAATTCATCACTCAGGCCAGAAACTTCAACTGCATCATCGATGTGGATGGACAATCCAGAGGCACCATGTCCAGATTCCTGATGGAAATGGTGAATGTCATCCGGCTGCACCAAATCAGGCAGAGTGCAGTGGTGGGTACACGTGGTCACGGCCAGATGGGTGTATCCCCTCAAGGATACATTTCCTGTTTGTATCCCCCACGCTCTCGGTCGGATCCACCAACACCAATCTACGGTGCCTCCTGCTGGCCGACCAGGACGACTAGCCAGGCCAGCAAGGAAATGTGGCAGCTGAATGGGAAACTGTTGACCCCAGAAGACATTGAGGAGCTCAAAAGAGATTACGCAGGCTGGAGAACCACGAACGTCCTCTTTGAGTCTCCAATGGACTGGTGGGAAACAGGGGAGGCGACGGCCCTAGTGGTATTATGGCTGACCTCTGTTAATCCAGAGACTCGGACAATGTTCTGTGGACCTGGGCTCGAATCCTGCCACCATAGATGGTGGAATTTGAATTCAATAAATATCTGGAATTAAGAATTGAATGATGAGTGCAAATCCATTGTTGATTGTCAGGGAAAAACCCCTCTGGTTCACTAACGCCCTTTAGGGAAGGAAACTGCCATCCTTACCTGAGGTAACAAAGTGTAGAGCAGCAGGCCAAGCATCGTCAGAGGAGCAGGAAGGCTGACATTTCGGGCCTAGACCCTTCATCAGAAATGTGACATTTGATCTTCTGAACAGTCTAGACCCGAAATGTCAGCCTTCCTGCTCCTCTGATGCTGCTTGGCCTGCTGTGTTCATCCAGCTCCACACCTTGTTATCTCAGATTCTCCAGCATCTACAGTTCCTACTATCTCTGCCATCCTTACCTGGTCTGGCCAATATGTGACTCCAGACCCACAGCAATGTGGTTGACTCTAAACTGTCCTCTGGGCAATTAGGAATGGGCAATAAATACTGCCAGGCCAGTTACACCCTCATCCCATGAATGAATAAAGGAATAAAAAAGTTAATGGGTACATTGAGAGGTTCCTTATCATCAAAGTGTTCAAAAGGTGAGAGAGGGAGACAGGGAAATCTGTCCAAACTCCAGAAAACTATGCAGAACCTACTCCTGCTGCAGACGATGGAGGTCAATGTCACGGTGGTTCCCCAGGAGGTGACGAGCCAGCAAGCATCGCTCTTTGCCTCGGAAGATTCCAGGTTAATCTTCCGGTCCACGGTCCACACTGTGCAGCAGGATGAGACGTGCCTGACCACACTGTGCTGTACTGGGCAGAATGGTCTTTGAGAGCTTAGCTCTCCTTGGGGATACTGCCTGCCTCATCAGCCTGGGCCAGGAGACAGGATATCACACACCCACATGTGGGACATGCTGCTCAGAATGGGCTCTGGGGAGGGAATCTGCAATTGGATCTGACTGCTCCACGCCAGCATCTTTACTGCAGTCTCAGTCAATGGGTGGGAATCAGAGCAGGGCTGCCCACTCTCTCCTGCCCTGTTTGTGTGCTGTGGTTGTTACGAAGGTGTACGGTGTGTTAGGTTTTATTGTAGAGGGGCTGAGTTTCAGAGCCATGAGCTCATGTTGCAGCTGTACAAAGCTCTGGTGCGGCCGCACTTGGAGTGTTGTTCAGAACAGTTCTGGTTGCCGCATTATAGGAAGGATGTGGAAGCATTGGAAAGGGTGCAGAGGAGATTTACCAGGATGTTGCCTGGTATGGAGGAAAGGTATTATGAGGAAAAGCTGAGGGACTTGAGGCTGTTTTTGTTAGAAAGAAGAAGGTTAAGAGGTGACTTAATAGAGACATACAAGATGATCAGAGGATTAGATAGGGTGGACAGTGAGAGCCTTTTTCCTTGGATGGCCATGTTTGGCACGGGGGGACATAGCTTTAAATTGAAGAAGCCATCCCCTACGGACAAGCCCTACGCATACACAGGGTCTGCTCAGATGAGGAGGAATGTAATGGACACCTAAGGATTTTGAAGGACGCTGTTGTAAGAACGGGATACGATGCTCAACTCATCAGTTGCCAGTTCCGACATGCCACAGTGAGAAATCGCAATGACTTTCTCAGAAGATGACACAAGTTACGACTGATGGAGTACCTTTGATCATCCAGTACTTCCCTGGAGCAGAGAGACTACGCCATGTTCTTCACAGCCTTCAACATCTCGTCGATAATGATGAGCATCTCGCCAAGGTCTTCCCTACACCTTCACTTCTCGCCTACAAACAACTGCCAAACCTTAAACAGACCATTGTTCACAGCAAGCTTCCCAGCCTTCAGGACAACATCAACCATAACCCCAGCCAACTCTGCCACGGCAATCTCTGTAAGACATGTTAGGTCATCGAAATGGATACTACCATCATACACAGGAACACCACCCACCACGCGCATGGCAGGTACTCATGTGACATGGCCAACATTATCTATGCCATGCTCTACAGGCAAGGATGCCCAGAAGCATGGTATATTGGTGAGACCATGCAGATGCTCGGACAATGGATGAATGGACACTGCACAACAATTGTCAGACAGGAATATTCCCACTCGGTCCGGGAGCACAAGGGCATTCAGCCTCCAATCTTCAGGTAAGTGTTCTCCGAAGCAGGCTTCAAGATACACAATAATGCAGAATCACCGAGCAGAGACTGATCGTCAAGTTCTGTGCCTATGACGACGGCCCCAGCCATGATCTTGGGTTCGTGTCGTGCTACAGATGACTGCACCACACTTCTGTATCTGTAAAATCTTCATTACTGTCCTGTTTTGATAGCATCACCTTGATAAATTGTTATGATCTCTCGACCTTAATTAGTTTGTACGGTGGTGGATTCCTTGTTACTTTGGTTGGCCCTTGGCATGTGACTCTTAAAGCAATCATGTGATTCCAGGCTTTTGGCTTGTCTCCAGCGTCACCTTATTTTTAATATTTTGTAATTATGTCTCTGCCTCATTTAATTGGATTATAGGTCATCCCTTCACTTGATACTCAGCTGTTAACACTTCACTCACTTTACTCACACCATCTGACACTTTTGGTCACCTTGAGACTTATTATTCAACATTCCACACACATCAGTTGTCTGATCTTTTGGTCCTTCTGCCTATAAATTCTGTGCCTGAGTGCTTCTCTTTCACTGTGCCTGACAAAAAGGGTGTGCTCCGAAAATTTGTGATTCCAAAATAAACCTGTTGGCCTTTAACCTGGTGTCGTGTGGCTTTGTCCACTCATGTCCCTCACCAGCACCTTCAGATCTTTCTGGGATTACCTTGGAGCACACATTCACCACTGCAACACCTCAGCTAATCAGAGTTAACTTGCTAACTAATCAGCTTCCCCTTTCACTGCCTTCCCTTCTGGTGTTTTGAAATCTGGCAGAGAAGAATGGAGCACTCATTCCCCTATCCACAACTCTTTGCACAACCTTATGAGTAACTGACCTAAAGGAGACTGTGTTATCGAGTGATTCAGTTATAGGGGGATCAGTTAGCTCGGTTAGCTTATTTAGAACACAGAGTGAGGCCAACAGCACAGGCTCAATTCCTATATTGGCTGAAGTCACCATGAAGAATCTGCTTTTCATCTTTAACTGAAATGTGGTGATCCTCAGGTTAAACTCACCACCAGTTGTCTCTCTTTTGAATGAGACAGGGAACTATGACAACTTCCACATGTTATAGGCAACTGTGCAGTTTGGTCCGCTCAGTACTCATCTTCTAATTTGGGTGCTGTCTCACTGATTATACCAGGGTCCTTTCCAACTGATCTGTGATGGGGAGGACAGAAAAAAACACCTTTTCAATGTTCCGGATCCTGGATATCAGAGTTGAAAGTCAATTGCACCCTCTGCTGTTCATGTTCTACCTCTGCAAGACTAACATTCTTCTGAACTGCAGGTATTCAACAAAGCAAAACGTTAAAGCTCCTAGAAAAAAATCAGGGAGAGCTGGCAGTGTAGTGATAATATCACTGAACTAGTAATCCAGTACCACCAGAGACTGATCTGGGTACATGGATTCAAATCCCACTGTGGTAGGTGAAGATATCTGAATCAAATATAAATGGCAGCCATGTACCTAACCACTGCCAATTCTTGTAGAAACCCACATGGTTCATTAATGTCTTTTAAGGAAAGAGATTTGGTATCCTTCCCTACAATGGGACTCCAGACCCCGGCAGTGGAGGGTTGACTCATTAATTTGGGCAATTAGGGGTGGGTAATAAATGTGCTGAGATGACCGATGATTGTTTAACACACTATACAAATGTGAATTTATTTTCAAATCGTTACCTGAAGAAGCTTTGAATTCTCTCTACAGACTAAATGCTATTGTTTCCTTCTGGAAGATAAAATTGAGAAGTTATGTGAATCGGACCAGGGTTAGACTATACTGGGACTACTTATTGGTTTGCACAGTTCTGGTCACCAGAATTTGAAAAAGCTGAGATGACTCTGGAGAAGTGTGTTAAAATGTGTTAATTAATGTCCCTACATCAGACTACAAGGCCCGTGCTAAAGTCTCACTTCAGGTTACGATGGCCATAGAGATGTCACAAGCAAGGCACTGCTACCTCTGCCACTCATCCTGCTGCAGAACCGGGCCTACCTTTGGGAAGGTGAGGGCGTATCACAGCCCAGGGCAGGGGAGGGTTTCACTGCAACACGTGAAAGAATCGCAGCCTGATGTACAACATCCCGTCCTTGTGTATGTGTGAGTGTGTGAAATTTGAAAGTGTGTGTGAAATTAACCTGTTGTTTTAAAGCTCCCACTAATTTCCATACATCAGGGAGTTTCAGACACAGGCCTGGGCTCTTTGACACACCCAGGACAAGTTGCTCATGGCCTGTTCGTCTGGAATAAAACTGCCTTAAGGTGTTAGCCCAGTTTACCACTATTCAATATCATTGTGTCCAGTAGCATCTTATAATAGTCCAGGGTGCTGGAGTGAATTCAGCACTTGGAAGATGTGGTGAGCATTTCATATATAATTTCATAATACAGACAACACAGAAATAGACCATTGCCCCAAATAGTCCTCGCCATCACTAAACCTCCATTCAAACCTCCTTTTTTGTCTAACTCTCGCAGTGCAACTCCCTAATCCATTGCCCCTTCAAGGCTTACCAGTTCCTTCTTAAAGCACCAACACTACTTACCACAACACACCACGAGTTCCATTTTCTCACCAATTTCTGGGCGAGTAACTTTTTCTTGAATCCTGTACTTAATTTCTTGGAGTCTTTTAGTTACCTTCTAAATTTGCCTTTCCCCACAAATGGAAACATATTCTATTGCTATCAAAACCTTCTGCAATTTCACAGAGAGAAAGAGGTTTAACCTTTGCTGTAGAATAACCATAGTTCCTGTGTCATCCTCAAAACACTTTATTCCTTCTCCAGAGTCATCTCAGCTTTTTCATATTCTGGTGACCAGAACTGTGCAAACCAGTAAGTAGTCCCAGTATATTCTAACCCTGGTCCGATTCACATAACTTCTCAATTTTATCTTCCAGAAGGAAACAATAGCATTTAGTCTGTAGAGAGAATTCAAAGCTTCTTCGGGTAACGATTTGAAAATAAATTCACATTTGTATAGTGTGTTAAACAATCATCGGTCATCTCAAAGCATTTAACATGTCATGAAGTACTACATCACGCTTTTTTTTAAAGCTCTATTGTCGTGAGCACTCAAATGCAGAAGTAAGAAGTACGGTGTAAAATGTCACCACACATGATCTTAGATACAAAGGTACCGAGGTATAAAATTTAGGTACAAGTAGTAACATAGAGAAATCTTAGTATAAGTAGAAAAATAAAGAAATAAAGTTGAGTGTTACCATTACAGCCTTTCCAAGCTCCCTGGCATTAAGTGGGGAAATAACGGAATAATGGTAAAAGTTCAACAGTCTTTGTTAAGTGCACTCCCTGTGAGGGCTCAGTCCCCTCCGTGTGGCCCACTCTCCACAAAACCTCAGGCTTACTGCTCTCCACACCCACAGATTCTGGGGCACCTCCCTCATTGACACTGGTGGCTCGCTTTAGCCACTTGGTGCTCAGGCCCATAGCCAATTCTCCGCACCAGAACTCCATCCAATTCCCTGCACTGGACCTCCAGCCAACACTGCTCCATGCCCACTAGCTGCTGCCACACTCCATCGCCACTGCTACCTCTCTCCAGAACTCCAGAAGGTAAACTGGAAGAGATGAGCAGAGAAGAGAAGAATGCAGCTGGCCTGGAATGAATGGGCCTCCCATGCTGGTGCTGCCATATTGAATAGCTGGCTCGCTCTCTCCTTCTGCAGCGACCTAAGATGCCTCATTAAGAGAAAAAAAAAGGCAGACAGAGGCAGACAATTTCCAGACCAGGATCTCAAAAGCATTGCCACCGATCTCAGCAGGAAACACAGCACCCAATTCGAGCTCAGCAAATTCCAACAAGTAAAAATTTGACAATAACCTGATCATCTGTTCTTGCGACATTAAGAGGTAACTGTTGGCCGGGCCATCAGGGAAGTCTGCCCTGCATTACTTTGAAATAGTGCCACAAGATCTTTGACCTAAGCAGGCAAGTAGCTCAATGTTTCAACATCTCACCTGTTAAGAGCAAATCTCTTGACGGTGCGGTACACCCTCAGAAGTGTCAATGTGGGTCAGTGTGCTGAAGCCTGGGGTGGCACTTCAATGCAGAGACTCAGAAGTGAGGATGCTACCCACTGAGCCTTGGCTGAGACTCCCATTGTTCTCCTAAGGAGACAGTGTATCCACAGGGATCAAGGCTCACGTCAGTCTATGTTTCCAAGTAGACGGAAACTATGAATAGTGAGTAGTACTTGAGAAAGCAACAGCTATAACTTATTTTGGTGTTTTATTCTTGCATGGGACATTAGTGTTGCTGGCAAGGCCAATATTTGTTGCCATCCCTAATTGCTCTTGAACTCTTAAGACATTTTGAGGGCATTTAAAAGTCAACCTGTAGGTCCGGAGTCAAATGCAGACCAAATCAGGTAAGGACGGCAGATTTCTTTCTCCAAGAGACCAGTGTATCAGAGGGATATTTTGACAACGGCTACATTGCGATCATTAGACTGTTTTTAAATTCTGGATTTAATTGAATTAAAATCTCACCAGTGTTCTCAGAACATTAACCTGAGGTTTGGGAATTGGTGCCCAGTGACATTACCACAACTCTCTGTGGGTATCAACATTCACTCATTGAAAGTATGCACAGTCTGCTGCTTTGGCTGGCTCTTAGTTCTTGTTCCCCGTTCTCTTGGCCTGTGCACCCTTGGTTTTAGGACCTTTCTCACCATCATTCTCCACCACAGCGTGAACAAGGGGGAAAAAGCGGAGCCTTACCAACACAACTCACATCACAACAAGTGAAAAGGCAGAAAATGACAACAGAGAAAGGCTTTGTGAGAATTGATGAGAAGGGAAAGAATGTCAAGGTGACCTTATCTCCTTTCCTGGGATGCATGTGTGAGTAGATTGGTGTTTAGATATAATATCAGTGACAATGTGAATGAAGGGAAGTAGAGAACACCAAACTATAAACATCCTGGGGTTTAGCAAAAAATTGAATAGGATTAGCCATATAAATATTGTGGCAACAAGAGTAGGTTGGACATGGAATTATGCAGTGACTCAACTACAAGGCACATGTCAGGAATGTGATGGAACACTCCCCACTTGCCTGGATGGGTACAGCAGCATCAACACTCGAGAAGCTCAACATTATCCAGGACAAAGCAGCTCACTTGATCCTCACTTTCCAAATCTACTCCTTGACCCGCACAGTGGCAGCTGAGTGAACCATCTTCAAGATGCAGTGTGCAAAATCATCAAGGCTCCTTCCACCTCCACCAAAGAACACGTAGAGCAGTTAAAGTGGCCTCCAAACTACAAAGCTTGATTTGGAATATTAGTGTCCCTTCATTGTGGTCAGGTCAAAATCCTGGATGTTCCTCCCTAACAGTACTGTGGGTGCCTGTACTCAACCAGCACCACTTTCTTCCCCTTACATGCACAGACGTTGCTCAAACCACGTGTTCAAGCTGGGTTAGAGACTTTGATGACCATGCTTCAACTGTGACCTGATGACTAGCAAACATGGGTTGAAGTTACCATATTAAAGAGATAAGCATAGGAGCACTGTTGGAGCTGACCTCTTTCTTGATACACAAGAAAATTCTTCTTCGTGAATATTTGCCCGCCTTCCCAGATGGACATGAAAAGAATCCGACTGCAACATCCACAGAAGAATGAATCATAGAATCCCTATAGTGTGGAAGCAGGCCATTCAACCCATCAGGTCCACACCAAACCTCTGAAGAGCATCCCACCCAGACCCAAATCCCTCCCCTATCCCTATAACCCTGCATTTCCCATGGCAAATCCACCTAGCTTGTACTTCCCTGGAATGCGGGAGGACACTCATGCAGACTGTCAGCCAAGGGTGGAATGAAACCTGGTTCCCCTGGCATTAAGAAGCAGCAAAGCTAACTGCTGTGAAATTGGGGAGGGGTCCCTGATATCTTACTCAATATTATTTCTCAGTCATTAGAACAGATTAATTGGTCATTATCACCATACTGCTTATGGGAGTTTGCTGTGTGTAAACTGGCTGTCGAAATTCCCACAATTTCAACAGTGAAAAATATTTGAATAGTTGCAAAATGCTTCAGAACATCTTGAAGTGAAAGGTTTGAAGCTACACATCTGTGTCTTTTTAGGAATAAAGCTGGATTTATTTCATTAAATACAATGGACAACAATCTTATCCTGCTTTAACTGTATAATCAGGCAATGTCTTGAATGCAGATAAAATGACATAGACATGATACTGAGGAAAACATGCATATGATAATTTTATTGATACTAGCTGTCCACAGACAGGAAGATGAAGTGGAAAATGTAATTTACAGAGAAGGGAGTCCAATGCCTGTTCATTTTTCACTGGCCTGTGGTGGGACCCATTCATGAATCTTCTTGCGGGTAGTGGAGAAAGGTACGTACTGTCCTGGTGTACCACTCATGTTAAACTGATGAGTCTTCCAGATAAATTTCCGTGCAGCAGGAGGATGTGTAGTGGGGGGATCCTCAGTACTGCAATGAAGCCAGCGATGCCTGAGGTAAAAAAAAATGCAAAACAACCATCTTAGAAACTTCAGTAACACTAAGTATTATATAGTTTTGTTCACAGTAGATGAGCACCTTGTATGGTTTCCACAAGCAACAAGAACCATGCAATCAGCAATCCTATTCTCAGATTCCCCAACACATTAGACTCAAAAGAAAAACAAAGAAAAACACTAGATGACAAATGAGGAAATGCGAATGCACTCACCTTGTGATTTATCACCAATTTATCAAGATGCATAACCCCATCCTCCTCTTCCATAATCACCATAAAACACACAGCTCCCCAACAGTATCCCAATGGATTGGAAATTAGCAAATGTAGTACTGCTTTCAAGAAACAAGGGAGAAGCAAAGAAGAAACCCCTGGGCCAGTTAGCCTGACATCAGTCAATTGAAAAATGTTGGACTTTATTTGTGAAATCCCAACTAACAAAGTCAGGGGATGAATAAGAGTGGAGCATGGCAACTATCATGCCTTGGTTATTTATCATTATTAATAGTCATGTAAGAAAAAGAGACAGAGAACAATGTACCTTGGTTCACCGACAATACAAAACCAAGTGAGAATGTAAACCATGAGGAGGATGCAAAATGGTTGCAGAGAGATATAGACAGGTGAGTATGTGGAGAACAGGCGGCTAATAAAGAATAACATGCAGATGTGTCATTTTATTCACCATGGCTGTAGGAACAGAAAAGCAGGATTATTAAAACTGTTTGATATAAAAGTATTGATATTCTGAGATGGGTGTATTCATAACATGGAGCACAAAGTTAGCATGTAGGTACAAGTAATTAAGAGGTCACTTTGCATGTTGGTCTATATCACATGGAGATTGGCTAGTAGGATAAACGGATTCTTTCTACATATATACTTGTCTCTGGTGAAACCACAGCTAGAGAAGTGTATAGTTTTGGGTTCCACAGAAAGGAAGGATATACATGCCCTGAAGACAGTTTAGCAAACTACAAACAGTCCCTGAGGTAAGACAGTTGTGCTGGGAGGAGGAGGAATCTAATACACTGGAGCTTTCCTCGCTGCAGTTTAGAAGATTGAGTGGTGATCTCATTGAAACATCTTGTATTCTGAAAGTATACAACAAGGAGGGCAGTGAGAGGCTTTTTGCCCTCACTTAGAAGAACATGGGGCACACGACACAGTGTCAGTCATTTAGGATAAAGGTGAGAAATTGCTTCAAGGCATCGCCAATCTGTGGAGATCTCAATTGCAGACCATCATGGATGCTCCCTTGTTGAGTCTAATCTGGCTTATGACAGGTTTTCGGTTTCTCAGGGAATTTAGGGATATGGGGAAGAGCTGGGAAGGTGAAGCGAAGCAGAAGATCAAGTGAAGGCAGAAGATCAGATCTTATTGCACAGCAGCCGCCTCCTATTTGTTGCACACATATGGCAGTCCAAAACACTGAACGACAGTAATTACTGCTCCAGGATATATCATGTCCAAGAAAAAAATATATAACTGCATCAACTTGTCAACTTGTCTATAATTTTAATGTTTAACAAACTTGAAACTTTCAGCTTTGATTTCTATGCTGCTTGCTTGGATTTCAGCTGGTGAGAAAAATCACTAACAACAATATTATGCCTATTATTTACTCTTATTTCCAGCAGTGAAGAGATTTGCCAACTTAAGGAGACTGGCAAACGAGAAGAAGCAGTTTGAGGATTTAAACAAAAGTAGAGTTGCTATGATCTGGAACTCGCTGCCTGATGTGGTAGAAGCAGATTTAATAGAGATTTTCCAAAAGGGGGAAAGGATATTTACTTAGATAACAAGGTATAGAGCTGGACGAGCGCAGCAGGCCAAGCAGCATTAGAGGAGCAGGAAAGCATTCATCCAGGTCTACACCTTGTTTTCTCAGATTCTCCAGCATCGGCAGTTCTTACTATCTCTGAAAGGATATTTATTTAGATGGGTAAAAATATTTACAAGGTTTTGACGGAACAGCAAGGAAGATTAACTGGGATCACTTTTTTCAAAAGCTTGCAGAGGCACAATGATATAGCACATGAATGGCCTCTTCATGTGCTATATCAATCTGGGTCGATACTTTGGGTCTTAGCTGATGAGCTTGTGAGGACAATGCACTGGCTGTCAGCTCCAATGGGTTAGAAATGGGGAAAAAAAAAAGCCGAACAGGTACAAGAACAAAATTAGAAGTTTCTTTGATACTCATTGCAGTCTGCCAAAACTCCCTTTAAAAGATGTCATGTTACTGATAACCAGTTGGACAAGATTGCCAAAGAGTGTTGTGTACCCACTGTAGCAAATTACAAGCAATCCTCTCCACCTCCAGGGAATGGAGGAGAAATCTGCTAATAAAAACCTTGCAAGGAGAGGAATAAAATTAGAGAACTGATTAAAAAAAAAACTTCCAAAAAGAGGCAGACAAGTTCTCTCCCAAATGTCTGACATGTAGAATATTGCCAAAGTAGAATCAAAGAAATAGTCCCTTGGTAGTGTAGAACTTGAATTTGGCCAAAGAGAGATATGTTGCAAAGCTTTTCATCTTGGTCTGAACAGCACCAATGCAAGAATGCCAATTGCATACCTTTTTTGTATAAACTGCAGTGATTGTTTGATTTTTGGCATTCTTATATTTCCCTCTTTTCAGCAATGACCATACAAGCAAAGAATAAAGCACAGGAAGCCACTCAATTGATATTTTTGCTGATTCACTGAAAGAACAACTATTGAATCTGCTTTAATCACCACCACTATCTTCATGGATTCCAGATTATAACAAAGGATGTTAGTTCTACAAGCAGTGAAAAGCATCTGCACGCACTCATACAGATATAAAATGTCACGAGGAAATGTATATAACAAAGACATATCAAAATAAGGGATATATTGCTAAAATGGGGAGGTGCCACTGAACAAAAAATCTTATGAACTGGCAGACTGGGCTGGAGGGGGAACACAAACAACTTCGGCCCCTATTTTTCAAGTTCTCATCTGTTAAACTTTCTAGGAGCCGTCACCATCTCAACAGTTCCTGATCAAAGCAGTGCAAATGATTTATATTGCAAAACTGCAAGGTAGTTGAGATAGAGAAACATTGCAGTCTACGTATAACATATTTTGCAGCAATGTCCAATGTAAACAGACAAATATGAAGTGGCTCATTTTAAAGAGAGACCAAACCAAAAGGAAACATGCTTATATAGCCAGTGACAATGGGGACTGCAGATGCTGGAGAATCCAAGATAACAAAGTGTGAAGCTGGATGAACACAGCAGGCCCAGCAGCATCTCAGGAGCACAAAAGCTGACGTTTCGGGCCTAGACCCTTCATCAGAGAGGGGGATGGGGAGAGGGAACTGGAATAAATAGGAAGAGAGGGGGAGGCGGACCGAAGATGGAGAGAAAAGAAGATAGGTGGAGAGGAGAGTATAGGTGGGGAGGTAGGGAGGGGATAGGTCAGTCCAGGGAAGATGGACAGGTCAAGGAGGTGGAATGAGGTGATAGGTAGGAAATGGAGGTGCGGCTTGAGGTGGGAGGAAGGGATGGGTGAGAGGAAGAACAGGTTAGGGAAGCAGAGACAGGCTGGGCTGGTTTTGGAAAGCAGTGGGGGGAGGGGATGAGCTGGGCTGGTTTCGTGATGCAGTGGGGGGAGGGGAAGAACTGGGCTGGGTTTTGGGATGTAGTAGGGGCAGGAGAGATTTTGAAGCTTGTGAAGTCCACGTTGATACCATTGGGTTGCAGGGTTCCCGAGCGGAATAGGAGTTGCTGTTCCTGCAACCTTTGGGTAGCATCATTGTGGCACTGCAGGAGGCCCACGATGGACATGTTGTCTGAGGAATGGGAGGGCGAGTTAAAATGGTTCGCGACTGGGAGGTGCAGTTGTTTGTCGCGAACCGAGCCGAGGTGTTCTGCAAAGCAGGTAACCAGCTAGAAACTGATGTCCATTTCAAGCCCACCAACTCCCACAGCTACCTAGAATACACATCCTCCCACCCACCCTCCTGCAAAAATTCCATCCCCTATTCCCAATTCCTCCGCCTCCGCCCCCAGGATAAGGCATTCCACTCCCGCACATCCCAGATATCCACGTTCTTCCAGGACCGCAACTTTCCCCCCGCAGTGGTCGAGAACGCCCTTGACCGCGTCTCCCGCAACACATCCCTCACACCCCGCCCCCCCCACCACAACCTCCCCCAGAGGATCCCCATCATCCTCACACACCACCCCACCAACCTCCGGATACAATGTATCATCCTCCGACACTTCTGCCATCTGCAATCCGACCCCACCACCCAAGTCATTTTTCCATCCCCACCCTTGTCTGCCTTCCGGAGAGACCACTCTCTCCGCAACTCCCGTGTCCACTCCACACTCCCCTCCAACCCCACCACACCCGGCACCTTCCCCTGCAACCGCAGGAAGTGCTACACTTGCCCCCATACCTCCTCCCTCATCCCCATCCCAGGCCCCAGGATGACCTTCCATATCAAACAGATGTTCACCTGCACATTTGCCAATGTGGTATATTGTATCCATTGCACCCGGTGTGGCCTCCTCTACATTGGGGAAACCAAGCGGAGGCTTGGGGACTGCTTTGCAGAACACCTCCGCTCGGTTCGCAACAAACAACTGCACCTCCCAGTCGCGAACCATTTTAACTCCCCCTCCCATCCCTCAGAAAACATGTCCATCGTGGGCCTCCTGCAGTGCCACAATGATGCTACCCAAAGGTTGCAGGAACAGCAACTCATACTCCGCTCGGGAACCCTGCAACCCAATGGTATCAACGTGGACTTCACAAGCTTCAAAATCTCTCCTGCCCCTACTACATCCCAAAACCCAGCCCAGTTCTTCCCCTCCCCCCACTGCATCACGAAACCAGCCCAGCTCATCCCCTCCCCCCACTGCATCCCAAAACCAGCCCAGCCTGACTCTGCCTCCCTAACCTGTTCTTCCTCTCACCCATCCCTTCCTCCCACCTCAAGCCGCACCTCCATTTCCTACCTACCACCTCATCCCGCCTCCGTGACCTGTCCACCTTCCCTGGACTGACCTATCCCCTCCCTACCTCGTCACCTATACTCTCCTCTCTACCTATGTTGTTTTCTCTCCATCTTCGGTCCGCCTCCCCCTCTCTTCCTATTTATTCCAGTTCCCTTTCCCCATCCTCTTCTCTAATGAAGGTTCTAGGCCCGGAGCGTCAGCTTTTGTGCTCCTGAGATGCTGCTTGGCCTGCTGTGTTCACCCAGCTCCACACTTTGTTATCTTATGCTATATAGCCAGGTCCTTAACAGGAAATCTCGCAGGTGTAGGTAGGAAGATTTTTAAACGCTGGCGTGGGCAGCCATCAGAAAATAAGGTTTTGAGAGTTAGGAACATTAAAGAGCAATTATGGAAGATGTGTAAAATAATGATCAAGTCATAATTGAAATATCGTGAGCAGTTTGTACAACTCTGAATATAAAGAACATTGAAGGTTTACCAAATACCAGGAACAACTGACTGCAGTTATGAAGAAAGACAAGAAAATTGATGCTTTCCCAATGTGACGGAGATGGCCAAAGATCTTATGAAGCTTCTCAAAATTAGGATTGATATCACTGACTTCTGAATTGCTCGGGAGGTAGCACAGATTCAGATTCATCATCAGAAGGGCACAGAGGTTTTCAGAAAAGGCGCTTTTACACAGGAGTTAACAGGAGATGGGGTGCTTTAAATATGGAGTTGTGGAGGCAAGGGTAATTAACAATGTTTAAAAGGGAATGCAGAAATGCTGCAAAGAACAAGGGGCAGGGAAGGAGAATTAGAGTGGTCAGGTCCAGTTGAGGCAGCACAAAATGCAATGAATCAGGTAGCCTCCTGTGCTGAACATTTTATGATTGGTGCACCGGAAGAGAATTTGGCTGTACACTCACTACTTTCCAATTTACGCTATAAAATAAATTCATAAGCAGTTCGCATTCCCGCTTGAGAACAGGGCTCAACACCATTGTAGTACATTCGGAAATGTCATTTCCCTCAAGTCACTGACCGTTGCCAATGACTGAGCATTAGGATTGCTAGCTCTGACTGCCTGTGTTCCTGAAGGATGGTCCCCAACTCCAACCACCCTGTCTACTCTTTCGCCCACCTCCTACCCCTCATGCACACACTTAACAGGAGTTGTCCAACTTGTCCAGATTCATCTTTCCACTTCAATTAATTGGAAAGTTAACAAACTCTATCATTGTCTAATGGGATGGCTCTTGCCTTGTTTCCCTCCCTCTTTCCAATTTTTGTAACTGGTAGAAAAAAGGCACTCAAAGAATGCTACCTTTTTGATTCAAATATAGTTTTTTTTTAACTGATGGGTTACACAGAGCTGAGTAATGTTTAATACCAGGTGATTCCAAGGAAATGTTGGATACTTGGTAAACCTGTTCAGCACTTGTCTTATTTCAAATTAGCTCAAGAACAGCCCCTATTTAAACTCATTACCTCAACCAGGGTGCAGTACAATTTGGATCATGCTTCTCCACCAACTACATTCAGTGAAAATGAATCAATTAGCCAAGTGACCCGAATGCAAGGTAACAAAGTGGCGCACTCTACAGTAGGTATTCCCACAACAGCAAAAGCATATCCTAAATATGATGGAGGTTTACCATTCTGGAGGGATCATACTCCCGTCTACTTCCCAATATGTGTTCTTCCCATTCATCTCGCTGGTATATTCAACCCATCTATGCCGACCTAGAGATTGAAATCACAAAGGTATGATTAATAAAATACTTATACAAAATAAGTAGTTTTTTCAACATCGCCTGAATTGATTCAACCTCCAGCAGTGGTGCAAACTTCACGAAGCACCAAATACATCATTAGAATGCCACGTATTCCCAAGAATTCAGCAATTTAAGGGTTAAGTAGGGGAAACAAACTTGTTTACTAAACTGAAGATAGCACATTACAAAACCTGGATAGAAGCAGTACATATAGTGAAAAGACACTCAACGTAATTTGCAGAAAGGACTGGAGAAAGAGATGACACCGTCAGCAACAGTCCAAAGAAAGAGAGGATAACTTTAAACAAGTCAGCATGAAATGGGCACTATCAGATTAGAAACAAAAACAGAAATTGCTCAGCAGGTCTGGCAGCATCTGTGGAGATCAGAGTTAATATTTCAGGTTGAGTGACTGTTCCTCAGAATCTCAGATTGGCCTTGTCTTACACTCCACACCTGAGTTTCCTTTCAGTTGATTCAAAATCAACTTTGCTGATGAAAGTAAGCTGCAAGGAGAAGGAATGGCTACAAAGGGCCATGACACAAGTTAAGTGATTGAAAAGTGATGACAGATGTAACGTGAAAGAGAGAAGTATGAAGTTATTCACTTTGGTAAGAAGAACAGCAGAAACTTCTAAATGGAGAGAATTTGCAAAATATTAGCATTCAGAAGGACCAGGGTGTCCGGTACACAAATTATAGAAGGTTAACATGAAAACACAGCAAACAATTAGGAATGCAAGTGATATGTTAGCCAAAGATGAGTACATTTGCTATACAGAAAGTGAACAAAGGTTCAATAAACCAATTCTGGGATGGCAGGAATGTCTTATGAGGAAGATTGAGGAAACTGGCTCTGTATTCTCTAGAAATTAGAACAAGAGGTGCTCTCACAAACAGAAAAGCTCTTAAGGGGTTTGATAGTTTAGATTCTGGGAGGAAGTCTCGCCTGACTAATGAGGAGGCTCACAGAGCCACCTACTTAGATGGGAACTTGTTTTCACACCAAAGGGTTGTGAATGTTTGTAATTCTCTGCAGCAGAAAATGATAAATGCTCAATCAATAAATAAACGTAAGGCAGAGGTCATAGATTTTTGGGATTCCAAAGCAATTGATGCCTAAAGGGATACTGTAAGATGGCAAAGACAGCATTCCCGATGGTGCACTGCAGTGTCAGCCTACATTACAGGTTAAAATTTCTGTAATGGTACTTACAAACATTTGCAAAAACCAAACACAAAATCCTGAGCTCATGGGAAATAGGAGGCAGCAGCCATTCAACTCTTCAAGCCCGCTCTGTAATTCCTCTCTCAGAGGACAATTCAGGGCAGAGCTTATACACTTAATGGTAAGATCCTGGGGAGTGTCGCTGAACAGAGAGACCTTGGAGTGCAGTTTCATAGTTCCTTGGAAGTGGAGTTGCAGGTAGACAGGGTGGTGAAAAAGGTGTTTAGAACGCATGTCTTTATTGGTCAGTGCATTGAATATAGGAGTTGGGAAGTCATATTGCAGCTGTACAGGATATTGGTTAGGCTACTTTTGGAATCCTGCATTCAGTTATGGCCTCTCCATTGGAAAGATGTCATTAAACCTGAAAAGGTTAGGAAAAGATTTACAAGGATGTTGCCAGGGTTTGGTGGGTCTGAGCTATAGGGAGATGCTGAATAGGCTGGGGCTATTCTCCCTGGAACATCAGAGGCTGCGGGGTGACCACAAAGAGATTTATACAATCATGAAATGCATGGACAGGGTGAATAGTCAAGGCTTTTTCCCCAGGGCAGGTGAGTCCGAAACTACAGGACATAAGTTTAAGGTGAGAGGAGAAAGATTTAAAAAGGGACCTAAGGAACAACTTTTTCCACACAGAAGGTGGTGCATGTACAGTATGAACTGCCAGAGGCAGGTACAATTAAAACATTTAAAAGCCTTCTGAATGGGTACATGAATAGGAAGGGTTTAGAGGGATATGGGCTAAATGCTGGCAATGGGAATAGATTAATTTAGGATGGCTGGTCAGCATGGCCGAGTTGGATTGAAGGGTCAGTTGCCGTGCTGTTACCGCTTTATGGCTATGACTCAGGCAACTGGGGCGCAGTCTCAGAATTGGAGTCAGCCATTCAGAAATGAAATAATGAGAAATGTCTTTACAGAGGTCTGTGAATTGTTGAAATTCTCTAACCCACTAGGTTGTAAATGCACTATCAGGCTGAAAGATTTTTAGATACCCAGCCAATTAAGGGATAAGATTGGAGGTGTTATCAAGACTGACAACTAAAAATCTTTATTGATTAGTTAGGAGTGCTTACTGAAGAAGTATCGCTTGTCTTCAAAATATTTGTTACCATACTTGTCTTCGCCGATGAATTTCCCAGTTTTGAGTTCACTTGTTCTATAAAAGAGAAAGATCATTGATGGGAAACAGAGACATCAATAGTCCACTTAAAATAATCTTTGTTTATGAAAATTCACACAGGTATTTAAAATGGTCATCTTGGGATAACATCACAACAAACTTATTTCAAACAGTCAGTCAGTTGTGTAATTATTCTGCAGATTTGCCAATCTAGACCACTCTGTAGAATTAGCAAATAACTTCTGAACAAATTACAGTACCCTTAAAAACACTGACAACTCAAATAATGAAGCATAACTCTGCAACCAATATTACTATTTCAAGGTTAAAATCCTTTTTATAACTTTCAATTTTAGGATTTTGATTAATTTTCTTCATGGGATTAGTTCCACAATTCCATTTAACTTCCTTCGAATTCTGGAAACCTTGTTTATGACATACTAGAAGCAGCTACAATGAGAATTCTGCACAAAATCAGCAACTTGGAAATCGAGCTGATGTTATACCTCAATTTCGATTGATCCACATTACAGGACTTACAAATCAAGTGCATAATACACCTAGAAAAATGAGTTCTAACATAATCCACACAGAGCATGAGGTTTATTTTAGTTAGCACAGTGGCTAAGCCAGCATTTATTACCCATTCCTAATTGCCCTTGGGAAGGTGATGATAAGCTGTATCCTTGAACTGCTGTAGGCCTGTGGTGAAGTATACTTGCTTAACTGTTCAAGAGTTCCAGGTTTTGATCTAAGTAGAATTTTGAAGCATCCAGGCTCTTGAAATTAAAATCATGTCACCTTTGTACTCTTAAATTTTGAAATAAAGAACAGTTTAAGCCAGTCTCACTTCTTTTTTGAAACCTTTTACAGCTGAGTGGTTTGCTCTCAGATACATTTCAGAGGGCAACTGAAAGTTGAGCACATTTCTGTGGGACAGGAGTCACAGACAGATGAGCCCACATAAGTACCGCAGACTTCCTTCCCTGGGCAAGGAAATCTGACAGCACAGGCAAAGCTCCTAAAGTGATGGTGCTAACACAAATTAACCAGATTCACAAATAAATAGTATGTGGAATAAACAAGTAGACAAAATAACTAATTTAAAGGTTTGAGAAGTGAAATGTGGAAAAGCAGCACTGTCAAGGCAGGGATAGCAAGAACTGCCAGATGCTGGAGTCAGAGATAACAAGGTGTAAAGCTGGATAAAAGATATTACCTAAACAAATTAGATTTTCCTACAATAATTGACAATGCTTTCATGGTCAGCATCAGACTTTTAATTTCCGATATCATTGAATTCAAATTACACATTCTGCTGTGGAAGGGTTCAAGCCTGGATTCTCGGAACATTAACTTGGTTTCTGGATTACTAGTCCATCAATGGTGCTACCCCACCATCACCATTCATACATGAATCCTGATCTAGCCTTGACAGCACGCGGAGCTAGAGAAATCCTGAAGAAGGGTCCCGACCCGAAACATCAGCTTTCCTGCTCCTCTGATGCTGCTTGGCCTGCTGTGTTCCTCCAGCTCCACACCTTGTTATCTCTGACTCCAGCATCTGGCAGTTCTTGCTATCCCTGCCTTGACAGTGCTGCTTTTCCACATTTCACTTCTCAAACCTTTAAATTAGTTATTTTGTCTACTTGTTTATTCCACATACAATTTGTGAATCTGGTTAATTTGTATTAGCACCATCACTTTAGGAGCTTTGCCTGTGCTGCCAGTATTATTCCTGTCCATTCGACCCAACGTCAGCAATGTTCTCTCGGAACTTTTCTCTCCCTCATCTCCTCTGGCTCAGAGTAACTATCCAAGCCCCTCAGGGTGACCCTGTCTCCCCCACCCACCACCTCAGGGTGATCTTGTACTCAGCCCCACCCCACCACAGTGCACTGCCCACACCCACCTCAGGCTGACACTGATTCCACTCTCCCCCAACAAGGGGTGACCCTGTCCCACCCCCCCTTCACCGTCTCGGGGTGACCCTGCCCCACCCCCAACCCCCCCTCACCGTCTCAGGGTGACCCTGCCCCACCCCCAACCCCCCCTTCACCGTCTCAGGGTGACCCTGCCCCAACCCCACCCCAACCCCACCCCCACCGTCTCGGGGTGACCCTGCCCCACACCCCACCCCACCCCACCGTCTCGGGGTGACCCTGCCCCAACCCCACCCCCACCGTCTCGGGGTGACCCTGCCCCACACCCCACCCCACCCCACCCCACCGTCTCGGGGTGACCCTGCCCCACACCCCACCCCACCGTCTCGGGGTGACCCTGCCCCACACCCCACCCCACCGTCTCGGGGTGACCCTGCTTCCCCCCCGCACTCGCATTCATCCTCTCTCCCGTCCTGTTTTCCCAAATGTCAACACAGCATCTCATCTTCCGGCTCACTCCCGTTCCCTCTCTTACCTCAAAACCTTCCAAAATGCCCCCATGACACCGCCATGACTCCAAAACTGAGTCCAGCCCCGTTTGAACACAGGGAGAAGGTCCGCCATTTCTCGCCGTCCCGACAGCGCCGCCCGCGGCCATTTGACAACACTGCCCGGGCCGGACCCGACAGCGCCGCCCGCGGCCATTTGACAACACTGCCCGGGCCGGACCCGACAGCGCCGCCCGCGGCCATTTGACAACACTGCCCGGGCCGGACCCGACAGCGCCGCCCGCGGCCATTTGACAACACTGCCCGGGCCGCACCTGACAGCGCCGCCCGCGGCCAGCTGACAACACTGCCCAGGCCGGACCCGACAGCGCCGCCCGCGGCCAGGTATGATGAGCAATGAGAATGTGTACCCTGACAATGTTAGTTCTCCCCACCAGTTGGTTTCATTGTTTTAATTTATCTACAAGTCTGATAAATTCAGGAAACTGTACATTATAGGGGTATTGGCGCACTTAAGATTTGAATTTTGCCTACTTTTATGGAAGTATAAGACAGGGCTTTGAACAGATAGGAATGGACCCCAACTGAGATGGCCAGAAAAAAGCCTTCCTGCTCCTGAGAGATAATGGGAACTGCAGATGCTGGAGAATTCCAAGATAATAAAATGTGAGGCTGGATGAACACAGCAGGCCAAGCAGCATCTCAGGAGCACAAAAGCTGACACACTTTATTATCTTGGATTCTCCAGCATCTGCAGTTCCCATTATCACTTTCCACAGCACTTTCTGGTTTTGTTTCAGCAAAACAGTTTATTTCCTTCTCTGTTGGTTTGGGACATTTGGGCAGAGCAGGGAATGCATTGCTAAAACAGCACTAAAGTCTGGGCAGTGATGTGTGAAATTTTTCGGAAAATAACTTCGGTCACTAACCCTGAGACTATTCTTCCCAAACTTTCTGTGACTCCATTTCAAGTCTCCACAAGTCCCATCAATAAGAACTTAGAGAGAGGGGAGTATTCGAGCAGGAGCACAATTTTTGCATCTCCCATTGGGGCCCACGACCAGGACCCCAACATTTTTTCTGGCCATAGATAACAAGGTGTGGAGCTGGATGAACACAGCAGGCGAAGCAACATCTCAGGAGCAGGATAATAAAATGTGAGGCTGGATGAACACAGCAGGCCAAGCAGCATCTCAGGAGCACAAAAGCTGACGTTTCGGGCCTAGATCCTTTATCAGAGAGGGGGATGGGGTGAGGGTTCTGGAATAAATAGGGAGAGAGGGGGAGGCGGACCGAAGATGGAGAGAAAAGAAGATAGGTGGAGAGGAGAGTATAGGTGGGGAGGTAGGGAGGGGATTGGTCAGTCCAGGGAAGATGGACAGGTCAAGGAGGCGGGATGAGGTTAGTAGGTAGGAGATGGAGGTGTGGCTTGGGGTGGGAGGAAGGGATGGGTGAGAGGAAGAACAGGTTAGGGAGGCAGAGACAAGGTTGGACTGGTTTTGGGATGCAGTGGGTGGAGGGGATGAGCTGGGCTGGTTGTGTGGTGCAGTGGGGGGAGGGGACGAACTGGGCTGTTTTGGGATGCTGTGGGGGGAGGGGAGATTTTGAAGCTGGTGAAGTCCACATTGATACCATTGGGCTGCAGGGTTCCCAAGCGGAATATGAGTTGCTGTTCCTGCAACCTTCGGGTGGCATCATTGTGGCACTGCAGGAGGCCCATGATGGACATGTCATCTAAAGAATGGGAGGGGGAGTGGAAATGGTTTGCGACTGGGAGGTGCAGTTGTTTATTGTGAACCGAGCGGAGGTGTTCTGCAAAGCGATCCCCAAGCCTCCGCTTGGTTTCCCCAATGTAGAGGAAGCCACACCAGGTATAATGGATACAGTATACCACATTGGCAGATGTGCAGGTGAACCTCTGCTTAATATGGAAAGTCACCTTGGCGCCTGGGATATGGGTGAGGAAGGAGATGAGTGGGCAAGTGTAGCATTTCCTGCGGTTGCAAGGGAAGGTGCCGGGTGTGGTGGGGTTGGAGGGCAGTGTGGAGTGAACAAGGGAGAGAGTGGTCTCTCCGGAAAGCAGACAAGAGTGCGGATGGAAAAATGTCTTGGCTGGTGGGGTCGGATTGTAGATGGCGGAAGTGTCGGAGGATGATGCGTTGTATCCGGAGGTTGGTGGGGTGGTGTGTGAGAACGAGGGGGATCCTCTTTGGGCGGTTGTGGCGGGGGCGGGGTGTGAGGGATGTGTTGCGGGAAATGCGGGAGATGTGGCCAAGAGCGTTCTCAACCACTGTGGGGGGAAAGTTGCAGTCCTTGAAGAACGTGGACATCTGGGATGTGCGGGAGTGGAATGCCTCATCGTGGGAGCAGATGCGGCGGAGGCGGAGGAATTTGGAATAGGGGATGGAATTTTTGCAGGAGGGTGGGTGGGAGCAGGTGTATTCTAGGTAGCTGTGGGAGTTGGTGGGCTTGAAATGGACATCAGTTACAAGCTGGTTGCCTGAGATGGAGACTGAGAGGTCCAGGAAGGTGAGGGATGTGCTGGAGATGGCCCAGCTGAACTGAAGGTTGGGGTGAAAGGTGTTGGTGAAGTGGATGAACTGTTCGAGCTCCTCTGGGGAGCAAGAGGCGATGCCGATACAGTCATCAATGTAACGGAGGAAGAGGTGGGGTTTGGGGCCTGTGTAGATGCAGAAGAGGGACTGTTCCACGTAACCTACAAAGAGGCAGGCATAGCTGGGGCCCATGCGGGTACCCATGGCCACCCCCTTTGTCTGTAGGAAGTGGGAGGAATCGAAAGAGAAGTTGTTGAGGGTGAGGACAAGTTTGGCTAGGCGGATGAGGGTGTCGGTGGAGGGGGACTGGTCGGGCCTGCGGGACAGGAAGAAACAGAGGGCCTTGAGGCCATCTGCATGCGGAATACAGGTGTATAGGGACTGGACGTCCATGGTGAAAATGAGGTGTTGGAGGTCAGGGAATTGGAAGTTCTGGAGGAGGTGGAGGGTGTGGGTGGTGTCACGGACGTAGGTAGGGAGTTCCTGGACCAAAGGGGAGAAAATGGAGCCCAGATAGGTGGAGATGAGTTCGTTGGGGCAGGAACAGGCTGAGACAATGGGTCGACCAGGGCAGGCAGGTTTGTGGATTTTGGGAAGGAGATAGAAACGGGCCATGCGGGGTTGGGGAACAGTGAGGTTGGAGGCTGAGGGTGGGAGGTCCCCTGAGGTGATGAGGTCGTGAATGGTGTTGGAGATGATGGTTTGGTGCTCGGGGGTGGGGTCATGATCAAGGGGGCGGTAGGAGGAGGTATCGGAGAGTTGGCGTTTGGCCTCGGCGATGTAGAGGTCAGTGCGCCATACTACCACTGCGCCACCCTTGTCTGCGGGTTTGATGGTGAGGTTGGGGTTGGAGCGGAGGGAGCGGAGGGCTGCCCGTTCTGCGGGGGAGAGGTTGGAGTGGGTGAGAGGGGTGGAGGGGTTGAGGCGGTTAATGTCTCGACGGCAGTTGGAGATGAAGAGGTCGAGGGAGGGTAGGAGGCCTGGGGGTGGTGTCCAGGAGGAGGACTTGTGTTGGAAGCGGGTGAAGGGGTCAGTGGAAGGAGGGTTGGGTTCCCGGTTGAAGAAGTAGGTGTGGAGGCGAAGGCGGCAGAAAAACTGCTCTATGTCCGACCGTGACTGGTATTCGTTGATGTGTGGTTGTAGGGGGACAAAGGTGAGCCCCTTGCTAAGGACTGACCGTTCGTCCTCAGTCAGTGGGAGGTCTGGGGGGATGGTGAAGATGCGGCAAGGTTCAGTGTGGCTGTCTCCTCTGGGGTTGCTGGCTGTGCTGGGGAAACTAAGCTGGTCTGGCAGCATCTGTGGAGAGAAAAACAAAGTTAATGTTTTGCGCCCAGAGACATTTCTTCAGAATTGGCAATAGACTGGAAAGGGTGATATTTTTGCTGATGGTGGGGTGTGGGAAGAGTGAATGCAGTCCATGGAAACAGAACCCAGACAGAGAAGAAAGGCAATAGGCAAAGAAAGAGACAACTGATGATAAGCAAAGAGAAATATAAATATTAAGTGGGCTGTTCATGAGATGTGTGAATATTTGAAAATGGGTTAGTTGTGCAGGAAACAACTCATAGAAGACAGGACTTAGGGGTGTGCAGTGTTTGTAAACAACATGGAAGAGGGTGGCCATGGTCTGAAATTGTTATTCTCAAGGCTAATTCAACATGTTGAGTCCTGAAGTCTATAAGGTGCCAATCGTAAGAATTTATCCATTTCTTTTCCATTTTCCATTGTACTCGCAGCTTCACCTGGTTTATCTCTGACTCCTCTCTTCCCTTCATGAACATCTAGAATCAATCATAGAGTCCCTACAGTGTGGAAGCAGGTCTTTCGGCCCATTAAGCCCACACTGATCTTTCAAAGAGCATTCCACCCAGGCTCACCCCCTACCTTATCCTTGTGATCCTGCACTTCCCATGGCTAATCCACTTAGCCTTCACATCCCTGGACATTGTACGCAATTTAGCATGGCCTAACCTGCTCATCTTTGGACTGTGGGAGAAAAGTGGAGCACCTGGAAGAAATCCACACAGACAGACACAGTGAGAATATGCAAACTCCAGACAAACGGTCATCTGAGGATGGAATCAAACCCAGGTTTCAGCACTGAGCCATTGAGCCACCTTCCATTTCTGGGGATAACATGGCCACTGATATCCACTATTAACCCACTGACTCCCACAATTACGTTGACTATCGATCCTCACATACAGCTTCCTGTCAGGACTCGATCCCATTCTCCCAGTTCCTCATATCTCTTCTGATGATGTCACCCTCCATGTTGCTGATTATGTTGAAGCAACCCATGTTTGCAAGTCTGAGGACAAAATGTTCAGCATTACATGTGATTCTGCCATTAGACATTTATTACATAATTCAGAAACTGTGCTAAGGATCATAATGGAAACCAATTGAGTATTATCAGTTATGTTCACAGTCTGATGATTTACATGCACTGGAAGCTACATACATTAACGCATAGGATGCTGTTTCATGAGGCTGAGAGGAATTTGTACTGTTACCTGTGAAATATTCTATACAGACACTTTGAACAGCTTATTACCCATAGAACATATCTACCCAGGTGTTCTTAAGGACTGCTGTTTAAACTAAGTTTAATTGAAGCAGTCACAAGTTAAACAAAAAACCCTTACACACATCAAGTTAATGTCAAGATTTATAGCATCCGCAGTTCTTTTGGTTTTTAACTTTTTCCAAACCAGGCTGACTGCCTGAAAAACACATGCACTACCCACTCGGGTGAACTTGACTGGGCTGTTGGAACTAATTCTCTGAGCTCTGTCGACAGGGCGCTCAGGGTCATCTGATACAAAGCTGTGTCTCACTGAGTCTTTGTTGGCTGAGACTTCACTGAGGGAATGGCTGCCAGCTGTCCCTTCTTATTTGCCCCCTTTCTGAGACCTTCTGGAACCTTCTCTGACTTCAGCCAATGGGGTCACAGGTCACGGGTCATAGCACCCAAAAAGTTCTACCAGCTCATCTTAGATGTACCCATCTCCTTTCCAAGATATGATTACTCTATAGTGCCAAGAAGTCTGGCTGAAACTGGGGTATACCCAAATATGATGTCACTCCCTATTGTTCTAGCTGAGCACCTCTTAACAAACTTCAGGTTATAACGACTCTCCGATTGTTCAATCTGCAACGCTGATCCTTGCTTGCTTTCGACCTGTGGTAACCATGTCCTCTTTGCCTTTCATCACGTCTTGCTTGCAGAAACTGTTTTGCCAATTTTATGTTGGGCCAAGTTGCTTATGCTGTTAGCCACTTGGCCATAGTACACACATCATTTTTTGATTGGAAAAAAGACTGCCAGTTGCCACTGACCAATCAAAATCTACCTTCCTGGGTAGAGAACAGTTAACTATTTCTGCTGCAATTTTATGCCAACTATGGGCCAATCAGCACCCACTTCTAATGAGTATAAACTTCCAATCTTTGGTGATCTTTTACCTCCAGCAATTCTGGTTTCTTGTTTCCTTATCCTGATGAGTACAACGCAAAAGCTTCAACATCATGCCTTTTTTTCAAAATGACATTTAATGATATAGTTCCAAGTTAAGATGGTGTGATATTTGGAGGGGGAAGTTCCAGGTTGATAATGTCTCTACACATTTCCTGTCCTCATTTATGTAGGTAGTGGGGATTGCAAGTTCCAGAATGTTTGTTGAAGTTACAATGTAGTATGGATTACATACAGCACACACTGCAGATACAGTGCACTGGTAGCGGATGGACTGATAATCAAGTAGACTGCTTTGATAGGAGTCTGAATGTCTTTGTGGCTATCATCATCTAATATAATTAGCTCTTGTGTAAAGATGCTTTGGGAAGTCAAGAGGAAGGTAGTTCACCAGAGAATACGTAGCTTTTGATCTGGTCTTGTAGCTGCAGTATGTCATAACTAGTCTAGTCCAGTTTCTGGACAATGACAAAACCCGGGATGAGTGATTCAACAAAGGGAATGCCATTAGAAATCAAGTGTTTAGACTCCCTGCTGGAAATGGGTATTTCCTGTTATTATGTATGGTGCAAATGTTAGATGTCCTAAGCCTATCTGTAGCTGTATGTATTCACGGATGTCCAATTTTTTTGAAAAAAATGACTTAAATATAACATAGCACAACCTTCAGCTTACTACAGGCAATGTCACAGGGGATTTACAAGGTATACAAATTGTATGTAGTGTAGCCAATGGGGAGATGAAGGTGTCACGGGGGAAACAGTTCAAATCTCACCATAGCAGGGCTGGTAGAATTTGAATTCAGTTCATAAAATATGACAGTCCGGAAACCATGGCTAGTTGTCCCAAGGAACATGTTTTAGGGAATGCAATCAGCCATTGTTACATGGTTTCTCCTCCATGCAACACCAGAGTCACAGTAATTTAAACACAACACTCTAGGACAGGAAAGATCCTTGGCCCACCGTGTCTGTGTCAACCACGATGGCATTCTAAACTAACCCCATCTGCCTGCAGGTGTGGTCTCCCTCTATTTCCTACCTGTTCATGTGTCTGTCTAAAAGCCTCTTAGTCATTGCTATCCTATCTGTTTCTACCACCTCCCCTGTTAGCATGCTTGCAAATTCCAGGCACCTACTGCATTCCTTTAAAAAAAACTTGCACATCTCCTTTAAATATTCCTCTTCTCACCTTAAATGTATGCCCCAAGAATTTGACACCTCCATCCTGGGAAATAGACTCTGACTGATGGATAGGGTGGATACCCTATCCATGCCTCCCATAATATTATGTACTTCAATTATCTATATCCTGCTTCATCCTTTGCCCTACTTCCTCATTATCCACAACTCCACCAATTTTCATGTCATTTGCAAACTTAATCAGCCCATCTACATTTTCATTCAAATTATTTAGATTTATTACAAATAGAGATTCCAGCACTGATCCTTACAGAACACCACTGGTAACAAATCTCCAGTCAGAAAAACATCCCTCCACAACTACCCTCTTTCTTCTATGACCAAACCAATGCTGTATCCAATTTACCAATGCATCGTAGATCCCATGCAACATAATCTTCTTGACCAGCCAACCATGAAGAAAAATATCCACTGTCCTATGCAATTATCTTCATCACTTCCTCAAACAAATCGGAGACCTCCATTGCACAAAGCTATGCTGACTATGCTAATAAGTCAATCATTTTCCAAATACGAGTAAAACCCTGTCTATTCTCCAGTCTTCTGTGTCCCCACCTGTGGTTAAAGGGGATACAAAGATCTCTATCAAGGTCCCAACAATCTACTCCCTTGCTTCCCTCAGCATCCTTGGATAGATCCCATCAGGTCCAAAGGAGTTATCTAAGAATATTTTTTAAAACACCCAACACTGGTTCCTTCTTAATAATGACATGCCCTGGAATATTGACATACCTCTCCCTAATCTTGCCATTACTCACATCCTTCTTAGTGACTACCAATGCAAAGTACTCATTAAGAACATCACCCACTTCCAGCTCCATACATAATTCCCTCCTTTGGCCTTGAATGGACCTAACCTTTCCCTTGTTACCATCTTGCTCCTAATATACATATAAGATGCCTTGGGATTCTCCTCAATCCTACACGCCAAGAACATTTCATGGCTCCTATTAGCCATTCTCATTGCTTGTTTTAAGTTTTGTCCTGCTTACTTTATATTTCTCAAGGGCCTAATCTCATTTCAGTTTCACCAACCTTAGATACGCTTCCTTTATCTTTTTGACTAAACTTTGAATTATCTTGCCATCCTTATCTTTCATCATTTCAAGAACATGCTGGCCCTGAACCCAGAACAACTGGTCTTTAAAAAGACTCACATATTCGTTGTGGATTTAACCTCAAGCAGCCATCCCCAATCTAATTTCTGCAGCTCCAGCCTAATACTGTTGTAATTAGTATTCCTCAACTTAGCATTTTCACCCAAGAACCACTTATTCTTTTCCATAACTATTTTGAAACTTACTGCATTATGATCACTGTTCCCAAAATGTCCCCCACTAAAACTTCAATCACCTGGCTAGGTTCATTCCCCATTACAAGATTGAGTATGGCCACTTCTCTAGTTGGACTGTCTACATATTATTTCATGAAACCCTCCAGATTAACCAAACAAATTCTGCCTCATCTATGCCCTTAGCACTAAGGGACTCCTAGTCAATATTGGGGAAGTTAAAATCACCCACTACAACTGCTGTTCTCATCTTTCCACGATCTGTTTTCATACCTGTTTCTCTATCTCCTCCTAGCTAACAGTATGTCTATACTATGACCCTATCGTGGGAATAAGAAAGGTGTAATTACTGAGTTCTACCCATATGGCTTTGCTGGATGAACCCTCCAAACTCTCTTTTCTGAGTGCAACTCTCCCACCCTCCATCAGATCCAAAACATCTAAATACTGGAATGTTGAACCGCCAAACCTGCCCTTCTCAACCAGGTTTCTGTAATGGCTATAATACTGTGGCCCCATGCACTAAAACAGGCTCTAAACTGGTCTGCCTTGCCTGATATACTCTTTGCATTAAAATAAACACATTTCAGACTGCCAGGCTAGTCGTATTCATTAATCAGAAGAGCTGGCAGGGTCAGGTTTAGAGTTACTTGACTTACCCTTTACCTTCTCCTCAGTCACTCCACATTCTGACCCATTGCTCGGTTTCCCATCTCTGGCCAGGCTACTTTAAATCCTCCGGAGTAGCCCTAACAAACCTTCCTGCAACAATATTAGTGTCCCTCCAAGTTTAGGTGCAACATGTCCTTCTTGTACAGGCTCCTCCTGCCTTGGAACAGATTTCTAACAATGCAGATGTCTGAAGATATACTAACTCTGCAGCCATGCTTTAAACTATAATGTTTTCCTATTTCTGGCCTCACCAACATGTGGCACAGGGAATAATCCCACGATTACAACCCTAGATGTCCTACTTTTCAACTCTACCTAACTTCCTAAATTCCCTTTGCAGGACCACATCTCCCTTTCTGCCTGTCACTAGAACCAATATGGACCAAGACCTCCGGATGTTCACTCTCCCTTTTCAGAATATCCTGTGTCCACTCAGAGACATCTTTAACTCTGGCACCAGAAAGGTAACACACCATTCTGGAGTCTTGCTAGTGGACACAGAAATGCCTATGCCACTGCCTAGAAAGTTCTCTATCTCACTACTGTTCATCAACACTTTGACCCTCCCTACTGTACAATACAGGCAATCATGCTGCTGTTGTTGTTTTCCTCTAAGAGGCCACCCCCCACCACTCCACTGCTATTACTATCCTTCTGGCAACTACTGGATTCAAATAAATGAAATTATCTTGCTTTAATGATGCTTGCCCTCCACACAGGAGCCCAATGCTCATCAGAGCCTGCACTTTTTGACCTCAACAGCAAAATCACCTCATACCTGCTGAGACTCTGCTGTTTCTAAGCCACAATCACATTTTCTTACAGCTATCCTCACTCTCTCTATTTTAGTTTTGAGGGAGGGAGGGAAACTCTACACAGTAGTGTAAGAGACTTTACCACTGAGATCCCCTTCTCTATCATATTTTTGGAGCCAACTTCTCCCAGATGCTCTTCAGTCACTTCTTATGATTACACTATGTTGACTCTTACCTGTAAAGACATTCACTATAAAAGGGCAACAAACACTCGTCTTGCCAGCATTGCCCACATCCCATGAAAGAGACAGGAAAAAACTCAACCCACAAGTCTCCTCCATCATTCAAAAAAAAATTCAGGCTGTGCTGATTGTGACCTCAACTCTACATTCCTGCCTACCCCAGATACACATCAACTCCCTTGTGAATCAGGGATCACTACTTAAAAATATTCAATTACTGTCTGTCCTCTGGGGAAGGAAGGTCCTGAGATTCTTATTGCTGAGAAAAAAAAATTCTCATCTCTATCTTAATTTGTTTTTATTTTATTTTTAAAGTGTGCCACCTAGTTCTAACCTCCTCACATTTCACCATCCAATTTGTGATATCTCTTCAGAAACATCTTTCCATAAAATAATCTCTCGTTCTTTCACATTTAACAGCCAACCTATTCAAGATAAGCCACCCATCCTGGGAATCAGTCAAATGAACCTTCCCAGAAACACTTCTAATGTATTTAAATCCTTTCTTAAATAGGGAAACCAAAGCTGTACACAGTATTCCAGGTATGGCCACAATAGATTCAGTATTAAACAGCAGATCACTGATGCTTTAATGGAACATAGGACTTCCCAACTTGACCATTCCCTCCTGAAATCTCTCCTTTAACCACATCTCAAAACACTGTACCTGTGCCCAAGGTCTGTTCTAATTCTTTTTGTGAGACTCATGAGATTTTGTCTGACATTGTTACTGAAAAGCACTTTGGGATGTTTTACTACAACTACAAGCAGTGCAACAGGCTGCACCATGAAGCATTAAAATGTTCTTTCAGAAGGGGCAGAGAAAAGAAGCATTGACACTCTGCTTCATTTCCCTAAGTGTGGCGTCGACATGGACAAGTTCCCCAACAAGCTTAGCTTTTTAATGCCAGATCCCAAAATTCACCATATTTTGCTTTTTGTACAATTGCTATAGGCTGCTTTAAAAAATGTCAGTAACAAAATACAGAGATGTCAGTCTTAGTTTACTAAGTGTTTTTTTTATCATTCACAAGTACACACAACTCGCTTTTTTGCTGCTGCTTTAATACTCAATCTTATTGCCATCATCCTAACATGTAGCTATATACAAACAGGTAAAACGTCACAGATTCCTTTCCTAATAAAATCAGTTACAATCTGTTTAAAAAAATACAGTCAAAATAGAATTTACACTTGTAGTCTGATTTCAAGACATTTACAGGAGCATTTATACAAAAAGCACAGTTGAGGGGAGGGGCTGGGGCAGATATTGACGGTATAAAGATTGAGCTATCACTAGTGTATGACATATAGATATGGAATACAAAGCACTTCAAACTGGAGAGCACACTATCTTTAAGAGGGTTCAGGCTACACCTCAATTCATGTGTACTATATATATATATATATATATATATATAACAAGTTACACCAACGTTATACACAGCTTTGACAGGACGTAGTTTTATGGCCGCTAACACAGGAATATAAAAACGATTCATGATTGTCATGGCAACAGCTATAATTAGCATCAGGTCTTAACCTTTCTCTGTTACCTGCATTACTAGCTGTTTCTTGAGTAATGGAATCGTTCAGCTTTTCTGATCAGTTAGCTACCTGATGAATCAAACGGTGCAATTTAAAATTAATAACATTTGCTTCAGTGGTTCACCTCCTCAGGCAAAGTGCTTAGTCAGACCTCTATGGAAGGAACACCTTTCATTAATAGAGATTTTAGCGATATATGTAATTTTCAAATATGCCTTGAAATGGAATAAACTTGCTTTTGGAAGCATGGAAGAGGCCTGATTGTGTATTAAACAAGGTGGGGGGGTTGGGAGGGGAGCTTAAAGAATCAGACACAGAAAGGCTTTTTAAATTATATATTTTCTTTTTTATACAAAATAGTCAACTTAAGTTATCCTGCAAAAGCTGGTGAGAAAGCTAGCAATAGTCAGAAGTTTCATTTTACGCGGCTTCAATTATTGTTCCCCCACCCCAGCCCATCCTCCCTCTACACAAACCAAAAAGAACCCTGCCCTCCCCTTCAAAAGAAAAATGCAGATCTGGTTGATGAAAATCTGCAGCAGGTTAAGACTGCTGAATGAAAAAGGGCTTCCCTCATCATAACTAAAAAGTCATTCGCAAAGGAAAGCCAACAAACAACATGCCCACGTATCATTTGTTCCTCCATACTAGCATTCCTTTCAGTTCCAAATATCTAACAGGACATTTGTAAAATTCTAAAGTTGAATATTGTAAACCACAATTCATACAGAAAACATGAATTTGTGAATGGCATTCCATAAAACATTTCGATGCAGGTAAAGTTTCCACAATAGTGCAGCAGAAAACATTGCTGCAACACTAAAAACTGGCTAAACCTGTAACTGTACAGACTAAACACCTATCAACCTTTTTGATTTTGTTGGAACATAAATGTGAAATCAGTTACTGTACTTGAGGAAATATTAGCACAAAGAAAGTGTGTCCAGCCCAAGATTGCCAGGACCAGTATCCACAAGAACGCAATTTTCTAGCAAACATAAATATGTGAAAATATAAAGATGTACTCAAATTTTATCAAAGTTTATCTGCCATTGACATTCTTTTAGGGGGAAGGGAAGTCCTTTTTTTTTTAAATGGACTTAGTTTGAAACTCTTCTGCATTTAGTGGATTAATTTGGAAAATGGTTGAAAAACAAATGACTTAGGGTGGGGAAAAGAAACTGGGATGTACACTGTGAATAAAACTTTGCATTGTTGTTTTCTCGACAGCTCTCAAAAGTGCTACAGTAAATTATTTTTACAGCTGCTTTTTAAATGCATCCAATTCCTCGAGTCAAATCCATATCCTTCTAATTAGCACCTCTGTGCGTGTTTTCAATATAAACGCGAGACTGTTTCCTTGGGGATGTTCACCACTTGAGTTGGGTTGTGGGGTCACTGAAGATCAGATGGACTTCAGTGCACTTGCTATCATGTCATTCTACAATGAAGAGGATGACAAAAATCTAACATTAGCTTGGCATAGTAGTACTGCAAATACAATTTGCTATCTCTCTTACTTTCCGTTATATTCTTATTCATTAAAAAGAATACAGAATGTGAGATACATCAGTAAAATTAAGCTACCAGATACAATTACTTAGTCATTTGATAATGACAAATTTGTCAGCTATTCACATAGTTGTCCAATATTTGCCCAAAAATGTGTGAATCCACATCTAAATGCTATGCTATATATAGGAACAGTCTCAGACATGCAACATCAGTGCTTTATCAATGTTATTCAAACATTAAATAAGCCCATATTTCTCAAATGACCGCTTAGTCAAATACAGTCCTGTAAATTTGTTTTTAAATTGGGGTAAACACAAATATATGATCGTGGCGTTTTTCAACCCATGCTGTACACACATTCTGCAAACTGCAGAAACTAACAATTTAAAAACAGGAAGGGATCATTCATGGTCTCTTTTCTTTTTTATTACAATTGCTATCAAGCACAATTTAGCAATCAAAAATATTCACAGTCTACTCTCCATGAATTGCTTTTTATCGTTCTCTTCTTTTATAAAGACTACCCCGTGATTTCTTTGTACATAAACAACCTGCAATTGTCCCTCATTGTGGAAGTGAAGGTCAAGAGGTTTTCAGCAAGTTGTTGAGATTGTTCGTAGGTGTTAAGTCACACTGCAGATCCTGTGATTTGACTGTTGTACTCTGCAGTTTCCATTCGCAAGATGTAAGGTATTATACTGTCAATCTGCACATTTCCTATTAGTCCAGCAAAGAACAGTTCTTCTGTGATAGCAGAACTCATGAGTCGTAGTGCAGGCAATCTAAGAAGTAGTCTTGATAATCTGACAGGAAAAAAAAAACAAATTATAATTATGTTAGTTGAAATTTTTACCTTTTGTGTTCCAAGACATTTTGTACAAAAATATGTTAGCTTCTGCAGGACAGACTTTAGAATATACATCTAGGGATGAAAATGGCAGCCAAGACTTCACAAATAGCAAAAAGCCACAGCAAATCTCAATTTCAAAATATGTGGAACTACAACACCAATATAACAAAACTAATTAAACGATTAATGTTTCCTGGTACTACACTTTAACAGATCTGTATTTTCCTAAAAATTTAATTTGATGACTTTATTTTCTGTTGCATGCAATCAGGTCAAGGACTACAAAATGTAACGATCTTACATCTTTTATTCCTCTTTGTTCAAATACATTTGTGCAATAAGTTAGTTGTCATCAGATTAAAATTTATGAAGCACGTTAGAAAAGCAATGAGTAAAAAAAAACAACAAATGTTGTGATGTTCAGGAAAAATCAATAGGAATCTCCTGGAGTTAATTGCTTACTTTGTCTGCTTGCAAGATAGTAATTGGGGGAAATACAGTTACATTGTTATGATTTAATGATAACCTCTTACAATCTATGGAACAATTGTGACTGGTTATTTGGACAGCCACGCCAGACCTGTACAGTGCAGAAGAACACATGACAAGGAGAGACCAACATAACTCATTAACCTGTTACAACCGGTTCTGCTACAACGCATGCTTCATCAACACAAATTTGCTGTAACACAACTGACAAATAGACGATCACTATTTCTAAAACGCAAAATTGCGTAGGCTATACTATGATTCCATTGGTACATGGAGGAGTATTCGTTGACATCACACGATCATTTTCATGGGCTTTATTGTGAAGTGCTTTTTGAAAGAGGTACAGTACAACCTCCTCCCCCATTAGGTCACCTTGACATTTTTTCAAGGTAAAGTGTTAAATTTACTTTTATTTCATTATTAGATATGAAGTAAACATTTATTTAAATAGTGCTATCATGTGTGTTAGGCTTTTGACTGACTTTTTTGGCGGTCTGTTCTTTACCCCACTTTTCCCATTGGCCCTGTTACTTCTATACTGCGATTTTCTATAATACGATGTTGCACAGGAACGCAACTACCATGTTATAGTAAAACAAAGTATTCCATTCACTGACCCTAACTTACCCACCGTATCCATCTAAAATTACCAATTGAGTTAGCAATTACTGCATTTGATGAGAGTCTGTGTTTGGTCTCCCCGATTTAGAAGGGATCACATCAGGAGCAACAGATACAATAGATCAGGTTGGATGGAGGGCCGATGAATTTCTGCTGGATCTGGAAGGATTGTTTGGGCTTTGGACAGAGGTGAGAGGGGAGGTGTAAGGGCAGGTGTTGCACTCTTGCAGTTTCAAGGAAAGGTACTGGGTGTGCAAGAGGGGTTGGTAGGGATTGTAGATCTAACGAGGGAGTTACGGAATGAACTGTTCCTGCGGAAAGTGGACAGGGACAGGGAAGGAACATCTTTCTGGTGGTGGAGTCTGAATGTAGGTGGCACAAATGTTGGAGGATGATGAATTAGATTCGGAGGTTGGTGGAGTGGTACGTGAGGACTATGGGGAGTCTACCTTATTGCTAACAAAGTGTGGAGCTGGATGAACACAGCAGGCCAAGCAGCATCTCAGGAGCACAAAAGCTGATGTTTCGGGCCTAGACCCTTCATCCTCTCTGATGAAGGGTCTAGGCCCGAAACGTCAGCTTTTGTGCTCCCGAGATGCTGCTTGGCCTGCTGTGTTCATCCAGCTCCACACTTTGTTATCTTAGATTCTCCAGCATCTGCAGTTCCCATTATCTCTACCTTATTGCTGCTTTTTTTTGGGGGTGTGGGGGATTGAGGCCTGAAGTGTGGGAAGTAGAGATGTGGTTGAGGGCAACCATAATTGCAGGAAGGAAAATTCTGGTACCTAAAGTAGGAGGATATCTGGAATGTCCTGGATAAAACGCCTCATCCTGTGAGCAGATGCAGCTAAGGCAGAGGAATTGAGAGTATTGGCTACCACTTTTACAGGAAGATGGGTGAGAGGAGGTGTAGTGGAGGTAGTTGTAGGAGTCAATGGGTTTGAAATAGATGTCAGCGGTGAGTCAGTCTCAGGAGATGTAGATGGATGGGTCCAGGAAGGGGAGTGAGGTGTCAGAAATGGACCAGGTGAATTTTAGGGTGGGTGGAAAGGGTCAGTGAAGTTGATGAACTGTTCGAGCTCCTTGTGGGAGCACAAGGCAGCACTGATGCAGTTATCAATATAGCAGAGAAAGAGGTGAGGGGTCGTGCTGGTGCAGTTGTGCAATAGGGACTGTACCACGAATCCTATGAACAGGCAGGCATAGCTTGGGCCCATGCGCTCTCAGCCACCCCTTTGCTTTGGAGGAAGTGGCAGGAATCAAAGGAATAACTGTTGAGGTGGAGAACCAGTTCTGTAAAGCGAATGAGCAGGTCAGTGGAGGAGGACTGGTTGCGCCTACAGCAGAGGAAGAAGTGAAGGGCTTTTAGTCCATCCTCGTGGGTGGATACAGTGAAAAAGGGACTGTCAGTCCATGGTGAAGATGAAGTGGCAGGGGCTGGGGAATTGAAAGTTTAGGAAAAGATGGAGGTGACTTTCAAATCCCCAGCTCCCACCACCTCATCTTCACCAAGGATGGACGGAACCTGTACCCCCATCACAGACAGCTTAAAAGCACTCACTCTCAACAATTTCTCAACAACAGAACAGAAGCCTGTGCTGAAGAAGAGTTGGGAGCTGGCTTGTGCATTGTATTAAAACAATCACAGAGCAGCAAGACCAAAAGGCCTGCTTCAGGGCTCCATAATATATATAATTCGAGATAATGCAAAATCACTCATCACCTTCTATTTTCCAGGTACAGAATCTCTCCCCAGATTTTAACCCACAGGGCTATGGTAACATTCTGGTAAACATGCTGTAGTGACTTCCAAACCAATATATCATAAGATGCAATGTCCTGAACAGTACGCAATGTTGTCTAACCAATGTTGTGTCACCACAAGTAAATTTTCATCCCATATGTATTCTAGCTATCATGTTATAAAGGCTTAATACTCCAATAGTCACCTTGATTTTTTAAACCCAACTACGACCTCTTAGTAACTTGTGTACACAGAACCCTATATCTCTTTGGACCTCCAACATTTCTGGTTTGCAGCATTTAAAAAAAGATGCTCAGATCAATCCTATTTTGGTCCAATGAAATCAGTTTGCGACAGCTTTGTCTACTCATTTAAACTATCAACTTCTCTGTAATTTTATGCATCTATTTATGTTATTTACTATGCTGCCAATCTTTATGTCATCAGCAAACCAGGATATATGGTTTACCCCCCAAGGTACCAAATGAAATCTAGGTGTGGTGGAGGAATTTTGTCCAAGGTCCCATGGATCCTTTAAGAGCCACTACAGAAGTCTAAAACTAGTCAGAACTTAGAGGATACACATACCAATTGGTCTTTCACATACATTACAGAAAGGTTCTGAAACAGGCTCAGAGCCTGTCTGCTTATTTGAATTAATCAAAGCTGATTTCAAGCATAGCCTAAAAACAACGGAGAGGACTTGCTTGGCAGCACAGATTCAAGACTTGCACTCGGGAATTGGTTTTCATTGCAACCATTTTATATACCCAAAAGACAAAATATGTCTCTATTTTTATCCCAGCGTACCAAATAACATTGCTACACTTGACCCAAGCCAACTGTCAGGATGCCAGCTCAGGCTCATCACAGAAAAGGAGTTTCACTCTGAGCATTATAATGTGCCCAATTATAGTGCTGTGATGAAAATTGCAGAAATTTACTTAATTGTACCTGTAAGAATCATCTGGATAGGCTTTTGTTTCATAATCCTGAAGTTCCATATATGCCTTCTCCTGAAATTTATCAATCTGCGCTGCATTAATTAGGCCTGGATGATCTAAGGAAAACAAATTAATTATCCTTAAAACCACGCACAGGTTTACTGTTCATTCACAGCCTTAAGCACTTCACATTCAACCTTCAAGCAGTTACAATAATAGAAGAAAAAAATAAAAATAGCCAATTTAACATAATCTCATCTCCTGACCAGAGACTAGCCCGTGGAACTCTGCCACAAGTAAATACAAAGGTATTGATTTGTATTTGTAAATCGATAGTCCGATTGGCAGGTCACTGAATGATAAATCAGTGATTTGTCTCTCCTTAGTGCAACAGGGGTATCATTTTTTTGGAAAAAGAAGACATGGTGATCTTTCTCCAATTATCAGAAAGATCTTCAGCAAAGCTGTTCTGATTGTCCTCATTTCACAAACATGAACATTGTTCTATTCCCCAATCCTATATTCACTGTTTCCTGGGGGTTTATCCAGTTTCTTCCAAAAGAGGGAAAAGACTAGATTAGTTGTATCCCCTGTAAACCTTGTTTTTAAACAAGGTTTTCTTTTAAATGAATGCTCGTCAAGAGTGAGGATCCAATGGCCTTACCAGTCTCCTCAACAGAGGTTCTGCTGTTTAGGTTTTCATATCTGAGCTAGCCTAGAAGCTTGTCTTTATAAAACTGCCTCATTTATAGTAATGAGGGGACTCCTGAATTATTTAGGCCAAAGTTCTTTACTAATTGTCCTGTCAGGAGAATTTCTCTGTCAACACTGAGATCTGAGGTGTAGCTGACTAAGGGAGGACCCCACATATACACAGTCTTCGAAGTTTTATAGAAATTCCTCAAGTTGTGCTGTTCAGTGTAAACTTGAAGTCTCCAGCAGGTGTGGCACGTTTTGCATGTTACACAGCTTCTATTGCAGGTTCTCATTTCTCTTCTGGACTGATTTCTTAGCAGTATTCACACCTTTATTTCTCAGCCATATTGCACATGCTGCACTTTTCTCCTGTAGCAGTTCCTTAACGTGATAACAGTTTTCATTAAACTAGTCTCAGTGGTTGGTTTACTGTGTTCCCAGGAAATTGGCAGCAGGTTCCAGAATGGTTGATGTGAAAGTTAACCAGGTCATGTCAACATCACCTACGTGTAACTGGCAGGACAGCTTGTCCTTACAGTTGAGCCGAAATTTTTTGCAGCACTCTGCATACGTCAGTTTCCACTCACCTAGATTTGTTTTAGGTCTGTGTCTGCAGTACATTCATCTCGTTTCAGTGTGAAGGTCAGCTTCATCTTAGACAAGATCATTCTGGGGTTTCTGGAGCACTCTGCCTCAAACTCTGTTGGGTTGGATGCCAATGTTGAGAACTTAGATATGTCCAACTGTTTTTGTATTTCACCTTCTGTCCAGAGATGCTATTAGTGATTGACATAATCCAGCAAGTGCAGAGACTCAGGAGAAGCCTGCCATTTTTGCACCACTGTAGCTGGCAGCACACCATCTCGATCTGGATAGTCAGCTCTTAGCATTGCATTGAAGTTTTCTGTCACAAATTAGCTTGTTCCTCTAATTGAGTATTTGCAATAACTTGGTCCAGATCCTCGTAGATTTTCTCACTGATGTCCTCAGAAAGTGTTATTGCTGGAGTGTTCACACTAATGATTTTCATATACTAGTTTATAAGTCATGAAGTGATTGAATACTTTCCCTAGAGTTGTAAACAAACTTTATGCAATGTTAGAATGGATAGTAAAGCTGATCCCTGCCTCCAGCTTCACTCTTTGGCATCCTTATCCAAAGGAATGTGCAATCAACTAATAGCTTTGTTAGCTGCTATCCTCTTTAGGAATGTTTCACTTAATGTGGCAAAATCAGTGTTGTATCATGATAGCTCCAATCCAACTTGAGGAGTTTTGGGCTCAAATGTTACATATTAAGCTGAGTTCTAGAATCTTATCTTCCTATTTTGTTCACAATATCCTGCACTATAAAAGGGCGATTAAAAAAGATCATTTCAGAATGTTACAGGATGTATGAAGGAGTCGGTCAGGTGCCCACACAAGAAACAGTTTTATGAGAGGTGATTCCAGTGGAGATGAACTGCACCTGGCCAGCTTCACTCACTTGATCTTGTACATCTGTTCCTGTTAGTTTAACAAGATGACAGGACCTGCAGCACCTTGTGTGTCTATGTTAATAAACTTTACAACTGTCCATGCAACTTTACTGCAATGCTTCCAGTACCAGTAAAGAAACACCATTTTACCAGCAGAATAACAAAGTGTGGAGCTGGATGAACACAGCAGGCCAAGCAGCATCTCAGGAGCACAAAAGCTGATGTTTTGGGCCTAGACCCTTCATCCTCTCTGATGAAGGGTCTAGGCCCAAAATGTCAGCTTTTGTGCTCCTAAGATGCTGCTTGGCCTGCTGTGTTCATCCAGCTCCACACTTTGTTATCATGGATTCTCCAGCATCTGCAGTTCCCATCATCTGTGATCACCACTTTACCAGCAGTTTTTGTTGAGGCAGCTTTTTTTTGAACTTGGGATGATATGGTTTGAGAATGAATGCTCTCCTTCACATGTGAACACTAGCCAGTTATTCTCACAGGTTCTGGTTTGCGAGAAGGGTCACCGCCACTAAAACATTAACTCTGATTTTTCTTCACAGATGCTGCCAGGCCTGCTGAGCTTTTCCAGCAACTTCTGGTTTTGTAGCTATTCTCGTGGCCTGTGAACTGACGCAGTTATTACGGTGTGGCTGTTGCTGCGCATACGCATCTGTGCAAACCCATAGATGGGAAAGCATCAAAGGCTAGGTACAGTTATCCATTTAGCAATGAAGCAGAATACATCTAATTTCTGCAGAAGGGACTACATCTAGGACACACATCATAGACAAAGAGGTTAGTTAATCTCACTAAACTGAATGGCAATAAGTGTTCCTCCGACATTTGTTAGGAGGGGAAAATAAAATTCCTGTTCCTGATTGCCATTCAGTGACATCTGGTGGGAAACACAAAACAAAGCAGGATTATGTTAGCTATGGCGTAACTGAATACAGAACTGCTCCTTCTGCAGTACTGCAAGCTTTGAAGCATGCTTAAGTAAAATTGAATTTTCATCAACAACCTCAATGAAAACAAAGGATGAATACTCATGATACATGTGTTTGTTTAAGCTAACTCCATATCAAGACAAATGTGAAATTTCTGCTGCTGAGCAAGTTATAACAGTACTATGCTTTTAAGAGAGGTTTGTTCTGTGCTGTTTCTCTTGCAGAGATATATTGCCACAGTGGTGCCAGAACATCTGTTTCAGACATAGAGGTCTGGGTAAACAGCTTTGAGCTCAGTGTTTTTTTTCTAATATTACAGAAAGTAAGCACTCGCCTAGGGTCTAGGCTATTTTCTTGATATATTTTGAGGGCGTTTGGTCAAGTCCACAACAAAGTTAAGTGAAAAAATAATATGCATTCATAGATTTAATTCTTATATAAAGAAGATGACTTGTATTACAGAAGTCCATTTTTTTTTATAAGACAGGGAGGATCCTCAAAAGCAAAAAGATAGAGTATCCCTGCTGTAAATGATTGAGAACTGCATAGTGGTGGAACTGGCACCAGTAATTAGCTATGGATAATGAAGAACAAGGATAACTAAGGGATAAAATGATGAAGTGGTTTACAAAAAAACACTGAAATTAGCATTTCAACCGTTTTTTAGATTAGATTAGATTACCTACAGTGTGGAAACAGGCCCTTCGGCCCAACAAGTCCACACCACCCCTTGCAGCATCCCACCCAGACCCATCTCCCTATAACTCACACACCCCTGAACACTATGGGCAATTTAGCATGGCCGATCTACCTAGCCTGCACATCTTTGGACTCTGGGAGGAAACTGGAGGAAACCCACGCACACACGGGGAGAATGTGCAAACTCCACACAGGCAGTCGCCCGAGGCTGGAATCGAACCCAGCTCCCTGGTGCTGTGAGGCTGCAGTGCTAACCACTGAACCACTGTGCCAAGGTGATATTCTGGTCAAGTCATCACGTGCTTAAAATTCGGAGCTATAGTTATAAATTAGGGAAACTAACCCTTATAAAATTATTTGTACAGGTGATTTTATTAAAATGTACAAGGGATCAGCAGAACATTAAAACTTCTTTCAATGAATTAAACAAAAGTAATTTTCTGTCAGATCACAGACCCCGAAGAGAAATAAACAACTGCGTATTTTGGAAATATATATATAAAACTTCAATGCTGCTTCACCATTGATTGCAATATTTTTCCTAATTTACCTTTGAATTACATAGAACAGAGTTGTATTTTAGTTTTGTTTTTTGTTTCTCCAAAAGTACTGGTCCGAAAAAGACAGGAAAACTTCCGGAAAATTTTCTTAGGATAGAGTATACTGCCTCGGGTGAATAATGTTCAAAAGCAAAGTGGAAAAATATTGGAACAAATGACGTTCATAGAAAGTGCAGGGAAGTAAGACTAAACACACAGCTTCTTCAGAGAGTCTGCACAGATGCAATGGGTTTAATAAGAGGTCTTCTGCGCTGTAAAAATTTATAACTCGAGATTCAAGTTTTTAAGATAGTTATTTAGTCACAGTGCTTTTATAAACTCTAGTTTTACTCACCTGGACTAAAGAGTACAATTGCCTTGAGATAGGCATATTCATATCCATCCAGAGATAACTTAACCATGCTGTTACAGAACTCCTGCAGTTTCCAGATATGCTCCATCACCACTTTCACACGGTCTGCTGACAATTTATCTATTCATTAAAAAAATATTGCAACAAACAACAATCTATCACTATGATGCATCTTTATGCTGAACTGAAGAGAACAAGAAACCTCATTAAAAAACAGAAATGAACAGATAATCTTACCATTACATATCTTTCATTCATGTCTCAGTTTCACCATTGGCCCTACTACAGTTCTGACTTTATAAAGGCCTGCATGAACTCCTCCTGTGAACCGCTCCACCATTCTCCTAAGACTTTTGCAGTCTTCCCTAATTCAGAATGTGAGCTTTCAGTCCTAGAAATTATAGGCATGAGCCTGAGATTTACCATAAGTTAACCCACTACGACACCACTAAATATCCAATAATAAACTGCAAGATCTAGGGTACCTTGAACAGTTTTGGTCCCCTTATTTCACATTTGATTCATTGGAGTCGGTTCAGAGACGTTACACTAGGATGATCCCTGGTATGGAGGGATTGTCTTATGAGCAAAGGTTAAACAGGTTGGGACTCTACTCATTGGAGTTTAGAAAAATAAGAGGTAATCTCATTGAAACATACAGAATTCTTAAGGGACAGGGTAAATGCTGAAACGATGCTTCCGGTCGTGGGACAGTCCACGATCAGAGGGCATAGTCTCAGAATTGAGTGGCATTAATTTAAGACTGAGATGAGGAGGAATTTCTTCTCCGAGTGTTGAGAATCTTTGGAACGCCTTGCTTCAGACAGCTGTGGGGATAGAGTCCTTGTGTATGTTGAAGGCTGAGATATATAGATTCTTAATCACTCACGAAATCAAGGGTTACAGGGAAAGGGCAGGAAAATGGATGTGAGGATGTCAGATCTGGCATGATCCTACTGAATGGCAGAGCAAGCTCGAGGGGCTGAATGGCCGACTTCTGCTCTTACTTCTTATGGTCTTGCAGTCTAAGATGAGATAACTAATCAACAGAAGGCAAACGTATTCAAAGGCAGAAATATGGATGTGAGTTTGCTCGCTGAGCTGGAAGGTTAGTTTTCAGACGTTTCGTCACCATTCTAGGTAACATCATCAGTGAGCCTCCGACGAAGCGCTGGTGTTATGTCCCGCTTTCTATTTATCTGGTTAGGTTTCCTTGGGTTGGTGATGTCTTTTCCTGTTCTTTTTCTCAGGGGATGGTAGATTGGCTCCAAATCAATGTGTTTGTTGATGGAGTTGACCATCAACAAACACATTGATTTGGAGCCAATCTACCATCCCCTGAGAAAAAGAACAGGAAAAGACATCACCAACCCAAGGAAACCTAACCAGATAAATAGAAAGCGGGACATAACACCAGCGCTTCGTCGGAGGCTCACTGATGATGCTACCTAGAATGGTGACGAAACGTCTGAAAACTAACCTTCCAGCTCAGCGAGCAAACTCACATCCAGAACCTCAACCTGAGCTACAAATCTTCTCGAAACTCGCTAGGCAGAAATATGGATAAGTACACACAATTTCATAAGAACTTCAGCAGTTTCCCACAATCAATTAACGATGGACACATTATTATCCATTGGGTACCAGAGCAGTAGCCTCACAGTTGTGTTTTCAAATTCCTGTCTGGCAAGTTGTGTTTTTGAATCCTTTACAAATTGGGCTGGGGACAGAAAACTACATATAAACATTTTCAATTGCAGTGAAAATCCAGTTAGATCACTGATGTCCTTCAGTAGTCTGAACTTGCCATGCTCATCTGTTCTGTCCTTTAAGTAACCTGAGTTCCACAACTTGTGGTTGACCTTAATGACTCACTTCAGGTTTCCCCATGCTAGACAAACTCTTGATTTGGATGATGACATGACCTCCTAATCTTCTCCTACACCACTGACAGACTCGGGATAATTCAATATGAAATTTAGCACCTAGCGAATCACTGGAATGCACGCTGTATTTCTCCAGGATCCAGGATTTCACTTTATTACTTGGCTGTAAAAGTTTTTCTCGTTTAGGGAACACAGAACAGGATTTTGCTGTTCGCCTTCTCAGGCCAATTCCATCAGTCCATTAGATCATGGTTGACCTGTACTTTAACTCCATTTTCAAACATGGGTTTTGCTGCCAAGATGATTAGCCTTCAGCAACAATAACTATCTTCCTAACAATATCAGAGGCTGTGAAGTGCTTGACTTGATTTCCGCTGATTTTAAGTTACTAGGAGCAGCATTGATTTGATAGATTGGGTAGAGTATCCCATCCTGTCACCTAAAAAGATGTCATGGATTGCGTCCTCATTGATGATGGCTGCCTCATAGCCTTTTAAATAAGTGGAGGCAAAATCTCCCCGCTTCACTTCAGTCCTACCTTAAAGAGCTGCTGGCCCAGCTGATTGTAGTGCCAGCAGGGACTGTCCACCCGGAGTGCCAGAACCCTTCAGGGTCACCTAAGGCCAGAGTCTTGCAAGTATTCTCATAATAGATTCCAGTAATTCACCCACAACAGATATGCTAACTTACACAAAGTCTCTTCCCATTCACCACCTTTGCGATTACTAACTTACATTGATTCTGGTTCAGCAATGTCTCAATTTTAAAATTCTCATCCACATTCTTAAATTCCTCCACTGTCACACCTCTACATATCCCTTTAGCCCCTTATTTTCCTCCAAGAACTCTAATCTTACCCAACTGTGGTGATTTGTACATGCTTAATTTTTAAATCAATCCATCACTGGTTGCCAAACCTTCACGTGTAAGATCCAGAACTCTCTTCCTAAGTCTTTTTTGTCTCCCTTTCCATCCTTAAGGATCTTTTAAAATTCTAGCTGTTTGCTTCAGTTTTTTGGCCATTGATCCTATCTCATTCATTTGTATTAAATTTTTATTTTTACATATTTTATTTTGATGTTATTTCTATTTAGATCTTTCGTACTTCATTATCATGTTGCACTGTGAATGTCAATATCAAAGGTGTCAGTGGGTCGTCAACACAAGAGTGTGATTTCCTCATTTTCAGTTGCAAAATCAGAATCCCACATTAGCCACAACCACCTGTTTTCTTTAAATAGCTTTGTTTAAAAAAACTTTCGCCATGCCATGGATAAGTCCTGCAAATTTATGGTCATTTCGCTTTAGTGGTTTTCTCTACTTTCCTTTTCCGTTCTATATACGTGCCCAAATTTAATTTTCTGTTAGTCTTTGCATTTGTACAAAGCCTTTGATTTTCTTTACTCTAAAATCCAGTGTTCTCCCCTTTTATTACTAATATGGCACAACCTTAAAAGCGCACATGTGCTCTGTTAGTCCATGTTATTTCTCTTCAGAGATGCATTAAATTAAATACCTAAAAATCACGCTACTGCATGCTCAGATCAAGCTTTGTAAAACAGTCCTATACTTGCCTTGCTGGAGACTTGTTTGCAGATGGTTGACAATTGCCGTGAGTATGGTTGATAAATTCATCACTTGGGAACACTGGGCGAGACCAAGTGTAAAGAGTTCATTCCAACAAGCGCGTACCAAAGCTGTATTATTGTCTGGCCTGTGGAAAAGATATAAACAATATAGAATTCTCAAACCTAAAATGAAAAGGGAATAAAGAACTAAAACCTCTCCACCAATAAAGCCTAATTATTGATAAAGATTCAGAGTATATAGTAAATTCTAACATACTGTGAATCAATGTGCTCATTGAGTAAGTGTAGCACTGATCTTTTACAGATCGGAATACCCAGCTTTGATCCTCGGACTCATCATTGTGCCTGGTCCTCTGGAATTCTGCCCTGGTACCTCCTCATGGTTCTACCTCTGAAAGCTACTTCGCCGTCAGATTGTGCCTGTTCTTCATCACCCCACCAGAATCATTTTTTTCCCCAAGCTGTAATGCCAAATAGCAGTCAAATAAAGCACTAACCCGAGAGCCTGGAAGGCTGGAATCGACCTTGCCCAGTGCATGGACAGGAACAGTAATCTTGATGCAGACTCACAGATGTAGTGCACGTTCAGGTATTCTGGCATAGGTGATGGCATAGTTAGCTGCAGGTGAAAAAACAAGCACTTATTAATATCAAGGCAACTCATCACCAGTCAGAAAAACTTCCTTGTTGAGTTGAAGAATTTCTGTTTGTAGTTAGTGATACAATTATGCTATCCCTTATGGTTGTTCTTAGTACAATTAATTTACTACTAGATTTAGATCACTTCAGAAGGCATTTAAATCAATACAATATCTGTTATTAGGACTGCTTTTACTTGTTTTCTTCCTAAGGTACTACATAAGCTGACACAAGCGCAAAACATAACAGATAAGGCTATAAATCTGAGCATTTTAAACTTATTATTTGTTAAGATGAAAGTACTATTGGTTCGGCTAACATTGGTGACTTGTTCATAATTGCCTTTGAGAAGGTGGCAGCGCACCACATTCTTGAATCTTTGAACATATTAGCTCCCTGGACAATTAAGAGTCTCTCTCGTTGAAAATGGTCTTTACCTGAATCATGAGTCATGCAAATTTTACTCGTCAGTTGTCACTCCAAGCCTGATGTTGACCAGGTTTTGCTACATGTGAACATTATGCAATCATCAGCAAACATCCTCATTTCTGACCTTATGAGAGGGAATATAGTGAAGGTTTAACCAGCTGAAGATAGTTTGGCTTAGGACACTACTCTTTGGAATTTTGTAGTGATGTCCTGGGCTGAGATGAATATCCTCCAACAGCCACAATCTTATTCCTTTGTGCTAACTAGAACTCCACCCAATGGAGAGTTATTCCCGGTTGTTCATAAAGTCTTCAATTTTATGAGGGCTCCTTGATACAATTGTTCTAAGGCCATGCTTTTGATCAAAAATGGCTATTTATTGTCTGAAATCCAGTAAATATTAAATAACTGAGGAACAGAAGTTCACAGACTAAAAACAGTAGACTCTAAGTTTCATGAATATTAGCAAAACTTCATCCCAAAAAATTCCAAGGCCATTAACAAGAGTCAGACTATCTAAAAGAACCCATCAAAACAATTACATTCGAAGAATGTGTGCAATCCCATCTCCTGAACTATTGACAAAACATCTAGACTGTGGGATGACCAGGCCATTAGATGCAATCACTTTGGACAATGGACTAACCAAGAAAGGAACTCTTCCAGTCATTTTCAAAACAATTCTACATGATAAAACTGGAATGAACTTGCTATGACTATGCTGGGTTAAGTAGTCAGTTAGCAAGATGGGACCTTGCCACCTAACCTCATATTTACAAAATCTGTGTGCCTCCAGGCTGGAGAACAAGAGATGCTAAATATGATGGCCCCTGAGTAGACATGATTTCTTTCACTATGTCCATTCATCCTGTTGTTTACATACTCTACCTTATAGACAGCGTTTAAAAACTGAACCAGCAGCTGCTGAATCCAGGAAATCAACAAAAATCACCCAGAAACTTGTATAAATTGTTCCTTTGCAGAATCTGAAAAGAACCTTGAGGTCGATCCAAGACTATCCAAGGTACTAATTTACTAAACCCAGACACAACAGATTTCTGTGGACTTTTTAAATGACATAATCTATCCTCCCACTTTACAACTTACTTGCACGAATGTGTGCCAGTGCATGTGGATGGGTATGAACTTGAATGCAAGAGAGATAGAGAGAGCGCCTCAGTTATTTTCGTTTAGATTTAGATTAACAATGATCACTTTCTCTTGTTTTCTTGTACATCTTTTTAAAGGCATATCTGTGTCTCTTTTATAGTCAGAGTACTCAAATACTCACTGAATTGCAAGGTATATCCTTTAAAAGAACTTGTAGTCTAATTTGTGAGAAAAGCGGTGAGCCATTCTCCCTCTTCTTACCTGGCCATACTACCTCATCAATTGCTACCTGATGTTAAGGGCAGTCACTCTCATGTCACCTCTTTTGTCTATATTTATGCAAATGAGCTCAGAACCAAAAGTGGAACCCAAACTAAGCATTGGGGAGGTCATTTCTGTTTCAGTGCTGCTTGACAGCACTATCAATATCTTTCGTCATTTCACTGATTTCTGAGCGTAGCCTGATGAAGCAGTAATTGGATGGATTGGATATATTCTGCTTTTTGTGGACAAGATACACCCAAGCAGTCTTCCAGATTGTCAGTGTTGCTGTTGCAGACAATAGCTTGATTAGGAGCACTGGTCTTCAATGCAACAGGAGTGTCTTGTTATTAAATGGAGTGAAGTAAATTGGCTGAAAACTTGCATCTCAAGAGAACGGTACAAAATGGAAAACTTATCATTTACCATTAGAAGCAAAACCTTTAACACTGTTCAATAAGAGACAGATAGCAAGTATGACCTTTACTCCACCTAAGTAACATTCAAGCAATATGTAAGCAAACCTGTTAGTTCACTGCAATGGACTACTACTTCAGAACTGAAACTACAGAGTGAGGATTTTAAGTAGCCTAATAAATTGAAAATGAAATATTAAATTGGAAATGGTCAATCCAAGAGCTCAAGAAATGAAATGGATGGCAGCAAAATAATAAGTGGAAATACAAAGAGGCACAAAACAATTGAATAATAAAGTTAAAAATTATTCCCTATGACAGCTTAAAAGTGATTATGCAATTCACAATTCATTAACATGAAGAAAAACATTTTAAAATTTTACACATTAAATATAGAGCCAGCTGGGGCCAATTAAATCTGGAAACTGTGTTCCCAAAACCCAAAAAGAATGTGAAGGTCACGAAAGTCGCACAAAAGCTAGATTGGAAGAGGATGCCGGATATCCTTCCTTAAAAGGAATATTAGTGAACAAGATCAGTTTTTACAGCAATTGACAATGGCTTCATGGTCATCTTTACTGAGACCCGCCTTCAATTCCAGATTTTGTTAATCGAAATTTGATTCCCCTCAATTGCCATGAAGGGATCTGAACTCCACCACAGGGTATTAGCCTGGGCCTATGAATTACAATGAACTATAACACCAATTCCTTTGATGGACTTTCAGCTGCTTAATTCAAGTAAGTCTTTAGGTATTAGTTATGGCTCAGCAATAGCACTCTTGATTGATGGTGGATATTAGTCACATCAAAGACCTTAGCTTATAAATAAGGCCATCCCTTCAATGCTTTAGATAAGTGGTGCTACATTGTCACAGATGCTATTTATTTTATGTAACGTTCCACTGTGGACAGAGCTACTCTGTAACGTGAGCACAAAAGTATCCCATTGTATTACTTAAATCATAGCAAGAAGATTGACTTGTGTCCTAATCAACTTTTACCTATCAATGAAAATGGGTTATCTGGCTAATTGCTTGGGACTCGCCATGTGTAAACTGACAGCCACGTTTCTCTCCATCACAACTGACAACACATCAAAAATATTGGTCACTCGTACTGGTGCTCTCATGGACAGATGCATCTACAGCAGGCAGACTGATGAGGATGAGATCAAGTATGTTACTCCATCACCTACTGCACATGCAGTCTAGCAGTAATGTCCTTTATTTTGAAATCTCTCGCCCAGAGTACATTCTGTGCCCTTGCCACCCTCAGAGCTTCCTGCAAGTGTTGTTCAACATGGAGGAGTACTAATTCAGCAGCTGAGAGGAGACTGTACATTGCAGTCAACAAAAGGCTAAGTATGAGCTGATGCCATGAGGCCTTGAGATGTAATGGGATCTGGAGTCAATATTGAGGACTTCCAGAATAAAACAAAGAACTGTGGATGTGGTGATCTGAAACAAAAACAGAAATTACTGGAGAAATTCAGCAAGTTGAACAGCATTTATGCAGAGATATTGAACTTCTTCAGCAATTTCTGTTTGTGTTTGTTTGAGTAACCCTAGGGCAGCTCTCTCCCAACTGTATAACACTGCGTCACCACCTGTGCTGAATCTGTCCTACTGGTGGCTCAGGATGTACCCAGGAATGGGATGTAATGTACAAGATATGATTTTGAGAGTATGACTAGACCAGGCCATTGCTATTCTGTCAGTTGGGGGTCAACAGGTATCAGTGATAATGGGAACTGCAGATGCTGGAGATCCAAGATAACGAAGTGTGAAGCTGGATGAACACAGCAGGCCAAGCAGCATCTCAGGAGCACAAAAGCTGACGTTTCGGGCCTAGACCCTTCATCAGAGAGGGGGATGGGGTGAGGGTTCTGGAATGAATAGTGAGAGGGGGGGAGGCGGACCGAAGATGGAGAGAAAAGATAGGTGGAGAGGAGAAGATAGGTGGAGAGGAGAGTATAAGTGGGGAGGTAGGGAGGGGATAGGTCAGTCCAGGGAAGATGGACAGGTCAAGAAGGTGGGATGAGGTCAGTAGGTAGGAAATGGAGGTGTGGCTTGGGGTGGGAGGAAGGGATGGGTGAGAGGAAGAACAGGTTAGGGAGGCAGAGACAGGCTGGGCTGGTTTTGGGATGCAGTGGGGAGAGGGGAAGAGCTGGGCTGGTTGTGTGGTGCAGTGGGGGGAGGGGACAAACTGGGCTGGTTTTGGGATGCGGTGGGGGAAGGGGAGATTTTGAAGTTGGTGAAGTCCACATTGGTATCATTGGGCTGCAGGGTTCCCAAGCGGAATATGAGTTGCTGTTCCTGCAACCTTCAGGTGGCATCATTGTGGCACTGCAGGAGGCCCATGATGGACATGTCATCGAAAGCATGGGAGGGGGAGTTGGTCAACAGGTATATTTGTTACTGTTGTTTCTGGGTCTTAATGCCAGGTAGCCTGTCCAGTTCCATTCCTTTTTCAAGACTTTCTAGCAGTTGATATAACTATATGGAAACTAAGGGCAGTAAAAACAAACTACATTGTTGAGAGTCTGGAGTCACATGAAGGCCAGTCCAGGTACGGATGGCAGTTGCCTTCCTTGAAGGACATTAATGAAACAGATATGTTCTTACAACCATTTCATTCGATTCTCGAATTCCAAGATTTTCATTAAATTTAAATTCCACCATCTGCCACAGCGAATTCGAGCCCAAGTCAGAAAATACCAGAGTCTCTGTATGACATTATCACTAGGCTGTCACATCCCTCAGATGGCTATAACAGGCTTTGGACATCATAGTCAGGAAAGGTATAGAAATGCAATTCTCTTTCATTCAAGTCATGAATGCTAGCTTTTGCATGAAACATTCAACAAATGTTATCTGCTCTCGCAGGGGAGAGAAAGAGATCCAATGGCACTACATAGAAGAGGCGAAACAGGCAAGTAGAATACACTGCAACACATCCATTAGAAATTTCTAAAACATGAATGAAATTTAACAACCTACGTCAGAATAACTTCAGCATGGAACGCTGACAACCATACCTTGAAGGCGACATGCACATCACTGAGAAGAGGACCCTCAATCTCGACAACAGGTAGAGACTGTTCTCCACTAATTAGCTGGATGTTGGCACCAGAAGTATCCATGCATTCTGCCGAGTTCTGAACAGCCTGCCCCTCTGCAGGGTTTAGTGCTTTTGCTAGTGTATCAAATGCTCTGAAATACCAACAATCAGAAAACATAGGTATGTTTTACTAAAGTAACATTTTGGGTCATATGTCTACCGATATCACGTATAGTATGATGAAGACCACAAATAAATTAACTGATTGAAAAGGCTGACAGATGTCTGCAATTAACATTTGCGACCATAAAGTCTATAATTCACCAAAATAATTTAGTATAACAATGGGATGTTTGGTGTACATTTTACGGATATATCTTGGATTTTCAAAAGGTTGTCCAATTTCTAAGGTATGATTTTGACATCTGCAAGTTCTTCTCCAAGCCACTCACCATCCAGACTTGGAAATATATCGCTATTCCTTCAAAATCCTGAAAATCCCTCCTAATCTGTTTTAAAGATATTTTAATTAACCTGTTCAACGATGTTACGACAGATCTCTGTAGCAGGTATGACTTGAAAATGAACCTGTTGGTTCAGAGGTAGGACACTACCACTGCACTACAGGAACCCTTTTGACAGTTTCAGATCATAATCACTGTCATAGACAGCAGCGGTTAGAAATGGTTCTGCTGACACCACTGAGACCTATTTTTTTTTTCGACTGACCAACGATCATCTCCTTTTGACTTGTACCATCACCACTTTTGTCATTTAATCTTGTCGGTCTTCCAGCCTGAAACTTTGCTTCTCTACTCACCATTTTTCAGCACATGTTTTATCGTAAGGAGTTCCAGTATTTGTTGTGACTTATCAGATTATAATTACCTTGTAATATCACTGGCAGACTGATCATCTTGTTGCATTTCTGATAGAGAAGTATCTCCATTACTTAAGGCATCAATCCCTGATAAATCAGCACTACTTTGAGACAGATCCTTGGATTTGCTTAGGTTTGCAAGTGATGTTACTACATTTGCAAGAGTGCTTAAATCACCTTGACAGGTTTCAGCCTGAAATGAAAAGGACAGTTCACAAAGGTTTTGTACTGTAAATGTAGAGCATAAAGGATATTATGAAATTTAGACAAAGTTGCAACAACATCCCACCTTACTCTCAGCTGCAAGTAGCATAGCACTCTCTGTCTTCAGCAGTGGTTGTTGTATGTTTACCAGCATCCCAGGCTCCAGCAGACCTGCAGACCTTTTAGAAATAAAAGTCCAAGTAATTTGTATGCACACAACAACCATGATGACAGAATTCACTCCTTCTTCAGTCAAACTATTAAATTCTTACCCAAGCACCGTCAACTCTACTTGACCATTAAGGGAGCTATCTTATTTCACTAGTATCAGACACAGAACCATCACGGGAGTACTGGAAGAGCATACGTTTCCTCCGCCCCTAACATCTGGTTAGGCGTCTACTCTGAATACATGTGCAAAATAATGCAGATGCCGGACACCGGAAATGAAGATAGGAAGTGCTGGAAATACTCAGCAGTCAGGGACTGTGGAAGGAAAAACATTATACATCAATGATCTTCCTTCAGGGCTGTTTCCTAACCTGAGTATTTTCAGCATTTTACATTGTCATAATCTCTGGATAAATTGGCGAGTTTCTTTGAGTATTCCCAGGAGTTTCTGTCTTCCAATAATGTGAATAAGAATATTAAAATGGTGTACTTCAAAACTGACTGTTATGCTAATTTGTTGCATTTAATTCATTGTTTGTACAAGTAGGAAGAAAATCAACAGTAGCAGTTATTGGATTCTGGGCCAAGAACATGTTGCATTAAATGCTTTATCACAAATGCCTGCTCTAAAGAGGACTTAGTAATTGAACCATCTTTATTGCGGCAAACAGCACTCTAACCGCATGGATTATTATGGATAACAAGGTGTAGAGCTGGATGAACACAGCAGGCCAAGCAGCAGAGGAACAGGAAACCTTATGTTTCAGGTGTGGACCATTCTTCAGAAGTGGGGGAGGGGAAGGGGATTCTGAGAAAAATGGGGGTGGGGGGGGCGGATGGAAAATGGATAAAAGGAGCAGATAGGTGGAGAGGAGACAGACAGGTCAAAGAGGTGGGGATGGAGCCAGCAAAGGTGAGTGTAGGTGGGGAGTTACAGTGGGGGTAGGTCAGTCTAGAGAAAACAGACAGGTCAAGGAGGCGGAACGAGGCTGGTAGGTAGGAGGTGGGGGTGGGGCTTGAGATGGGAGGAGTGGATAGGAGGGAGGAAGGATGGACAGGTTCAGGAGGTAAGGACGAGTTGGGCTGGTTTTGGGATGCGGCCGGGGAGGGGAAATGTTGAAGCTTGAGAAGTCCACATTGATATCATTGGGCTGCAAGATTCCCAAGCGAAATATGAAGTGCTGTTCCTGCAACTTTGGGTGGCATCGTTGTGGCACTGGAGGTGGCCCTGGATGGATATGTTGTCCAAGGAGTGGGAAGGGGAGTCGACTAGGAAGTGTAGTCGTTTGTCGCGCACCGAGTCTACGTGGGCTTTATCATGTTACTTTTTGTTTTCAAATCCCAAACCCTTTCTCCACATTAAATCTGGACATCCCAGTGTTTAATACCGGTTGCTACTATGATCATCTCTTTTCCAGATTTAACACTGTTCCTTTTATATCTGTGGACGGTTGATCTAGTACCTTGCGCTTTCTTTGTCTGTTACAAAGGTAGGTGTTGCAGCTAAAGGACTCCGTAAATCCTTCCTGATATAAATCTTCTCAGTGGAGGCTGCACAGTTTGCAGACTTTTCTCGTGAAACTTCAATTGGTTTCCGTTCACACTGAACAGCTGTTGAAAAGCAGACAGCATCACAACGGTTAAGACAGCTACTCTTAATTTGTAAATGGGCTCAAATCATTTGGAGGTTCAGCCATTCACTTACAGTCCTGCTTCATCCCTAATGCCAGGCACCTCTGCAGCCGGCAGTATTGGCAACGATTTCGGTGGTGCTTGTTAATAACACAGTCTTTCGATCCTCTGCAAACATACACCAAGTTTTTCCTTATGCTTCTTTTGAAGAAGCCCTTACATCCTTCACAGCTCACTGCTCCATAATGACGTCCTATATAGCATCGAGGGGGAAGAACAAAAGATTAGCATCCCAGTATACAAGCAAGATCAGAGGGAATAAAAAAAAAATTATTGGTTTATTCAAAAGTGCTAAACACTTGCACTTTTCCATCAAGAAAGAGTGTTACAGCAGTTACCAGGAAAAGAAATGTAGCGACATATGATCAAGTATACGTTAATGGCCTCAGTCAGCTCCAGATCTGCGCAGGCTTAAATTCACACAGAACTGTGACCCATAGAACAGAACTTTAACATTTCATGCTTAAGGGGTTAATGAAAGTGACAGAATTTAGCATTTCTTTTGACAGTAAAGTTTAGATTGAGATAGAAAAAAGGGTTGGGAAAGCCACAGATCTTCCAATTATGTGCTATCTTTACACTGAGTTGTTTGAATGGTCAGTACAGAATCAGTACAACAGAGTACAATCTGTAATCTGTCTGTAACTTGGTTGAAAACCACTACAGCCAAAAATAAACAGCTTATTTCTTCAATTGTGACTTTATTTCTCTCCCACTCTAATTCTTTGGAACCTGCCATTTTGTTTCCACTCTTTAACCACTTTTCTCTTGTACTTCCTCCAATTAAATACTGGGAAGGATAAAATAATTGTTCTTGGTCCCTGCTCCAAACTTTGCTTCCTAGCTACCGAATACACCCTCTTCTTGGCAACAGTTGAGGGTTAAGTTAATCTGTTTACAACCTTGATGTCGCATTTAATTCAGATATAAGCTTCTAATCTCACATCCATATCTCCACGAAGATCAGGTACTTCCATCTCTGCAACAACACTCATCTTTACCCAGTCTGAGCTCATCAGCTATGAAAATTTCATCTGTGTTGTCGATTCCTCTAGATTCTCACTCCAGTCTGGTTCCTACATTTTATTCTTCATAAACTTAAGGTCATCCAAAATGTTTCTGCCAGTTTCATAAATAATAGCAACTCCTGCTCTCATATCACGCCAGTGTTTACTGACCTGCACTGGCTCCTGGTCAAGCAACACCTCGAATTCAAAATTCTGATCTTTTTCAAATCCCTCGCCATTGGCCTTGTCCAGCACACACACTAATTCTCTCTGCCTCTGTGTTATCTTGCACATTTCCAATTGTTACTGCTCCAACATTGATTACTTTCAGTTGTCTAAATGGCAACTTTAGAATTCCCTTCCTATATGTCTCCCCACTCTCACTCATTTATTCTTCCTTTAAGACCTTGTTTTTCATTTTGGGGATTTGAGTTTTGTTGTCTGGGACAGCATTTTATTGCCCATCTCTAAATGCTTTAGAGAGTGGCGGTGAGCTACCTTTTTTAAATTTCTACAGTCTGTGATGTAGGTAAACCTAGAATTCCGTTAGTAAGGTAGTTCCAGGATTTTGACGCAGCGACAAAGGAACAGGAATATATTTCCAAGACAGGATGGTGTGTGTCTTGGATTGGAACTTGCAGGTGGTGATGTTCCCATTTACCTATTGCCTTTTTCCTTTTTGATGGAAGTGGTTGTGGGTTTAGACAGTGATTCTGAGGGAGCTTTGGACAATTTCCATGCATTTTGCAGATGAACACATTGCTGCTACCATGCACTTGTGGTGAAGGGACTGAATGTTTGTGGATGTGTGCCAATTGAGTGGGCTGCTTTGTCCTGTGCGATGTCAAGTTTGTTAGGTATTGTTGGAGTTGCACCTACCCTGGCAAGTGGGGTGATAGGAGATGAATTATTTATGACAGAATTCCTAACCTCTGATGACCTGCTTTTGTAGCCAGTGTGTTGTCATGGCTGATTCAATTCAGTTTCTGGTCCATGATAACTCTCAGGATGGTGATCGTGAGGATTCAGTGCTTGTAATGACATTGAGTGTCAAGGTTCGAGACAGAGATCTCTTCTTGAGGACGGTCATTGCCTTGAGTGGTGAATCTTACACAGTACTTGCCACCCCAAGCCTAGGTGCTTTCCAGGCCTTGTTGCATTTGGCCATGGACTGCCACAGTATCGTAAGATATGAATGGTGCTAAACATTGTGCAGTTGTTTCTGAACATCCCCACTTTTGACTTCATGATGGTGGGAAGGTCAGAAGATGTCAGAACCTATTTGTTTGGCCAAAGATTTTGGTTATCAGACCTATGACCTTTGTAGGAGTCTTGGTGTCATACTTTGTTTTATGCTGCTCCTGGGGGGCATTAAATTAACTTAAAACACAACATAAAGAAAATTTATTTTCTACACAAAGATAGTTTACTGTTGCTTCACATACTTAAATGCTGCTGATTCTATTTAACTCTTTCAGTGAGACTAGGAGAGTAAAATCCTGGAACCACACAGCAGACTGTCCACCAACTAACGTCGAATTTGAAATCTAATCATCCTCTTTTCTACAGGCCATTATTTCATTCTACATATCACTGGCTGCCAGCCTATCAATGAATTGCATGGGACCAATGAGATAGGAGAAAGAAGGACCAAACAGACTCTAGGAGCAATTAATGCTTTTCTGCCAGGCAATGGGCAGACAACTGTATTCCAATTTTTTCAAGTGGGTACAGAAATGCACAAGAATGACGAACCAAGGAGCCAGGCAAGCCTCCAGATTCACAATGTCTTACCTTTATCTAACTCAAAAGTATTAAACTGCATGTGATTAAAGCAACCGTATAGTCAGAAAACAAGTTAAAAGTATTATTTCCATGTAATCAAAAATCTCTACAAATTAGTTGTATTTAAATATTTGTCAGAGAATGAAGAAGCATTGCCTTACCGGAAGCCCTGTCCCCACAAACTACACAAAATTCCAGTGGCGGTTTGACTGCACTTTGCTCTCCTGAAGCAGTATCTGTTACAATCTACAAAGGCAAAAATATATAATCTTTTCACCCCTCTTTTAATTCAACACAGTAAAAGGATCAAGGGCTAGAATTTATTAGAATTCCCTGGATTTCTTGCCATAATTTTAACTGACACTCTGGGAGATTTAGCCAAACTTATAACGAGGGATTGGAAGAAAACTGAAATATCAGGTGGAAATTTTAATTGAGAGACATTTCTGAACATCTCTGGCAAAATTTGACCTTAGTTGCTGTAAAGTGGCAGGGCCATTAGTGGTTCAGGAATGTACTGAATTCAGGAGCTGGCTATGCCATGGCTCTTTAATTATGGTAGGAAGACAACCCACCAACGTTTCAAGGCAACTTGGAATGGACTTACGTTGAGCTTGCCAACGGCACTCATCCAAAAGCAAGCAAAACAGAAATCCAAAGAGAGTTGAGAAATTAAGAATACAATGGGCAAATACATTATTTCAATTCAAATGAATGCTACATACACAGTTGTCTAATAACAAAGGTCACTGCATTTACATTCACTGCACCTGTATATGCTGTGCTGATCCATCAGGAGATGTAAAAATGAGTTGGTTGAGACCTGCAGAGTCAGGTGTGGCCAGGATGACTTTTCCTTGTCCTGAATCAGGTCTGGCTAAAATCACTTTGTTCGATGGTGTGCCGTCTGAATTTGTTAAGATGAACTGCTTGCTTGCACCATGATCCATCGATGTGACGATTTGAATCTTCTGACCCGTCTGCTGATCAGTCACAATCTACAAATAAAAATGTATTATTTAGTAGGTGACACATATCAAATGCTAGGTGTGGAAAAACCAAATCTAATGTTGTCATATTTTAGGTGTGCAGAAATTAACGGCCAATGAGACAGACAATATATTTATTTAAGAAGTACTGGCAGCACAATGCAAGGAGGTACAACACCACACAGACCAGTAACTACCTACATGAGGAGGGAAGCCAGACTTCTTCATCTGCTTACATACCCTTTGCAAAGGCCGAAAATAGTATGGATGGAGCAGGTTTTAGTGCTCAAGTACATGCAACTGTTAGGCTATTTTCACCACGTTTAGTAAGAGAAAGTCTACCTGAATGCGCTGAGCTACTGTGACACCAGGGTCTGCGGGAACAATCTGAATCCTCTGTGGGGTACTGGTCATTATTGGTCGTCCTATTACAGTTCCTGGAGCTACAGTAGATATTGTCCCTTGAGAGTGGGAGACCTGTGAGGAAGTTGCCAGGAAATATACAATAATAAAAATAAAAAAAAGGCACATCTAACTTTAATGTTTTTATGAAAAGCATCCCTGTCCATTGCAATTAAAGTTAACTTTAAAAATGATTTGTAAAAAGTACAGCACCTCCACCACATTTTTTTTTTCCTTTTATTCATTTCCCACTGGTGCCTCATTATTCATACCCTGCTCAGCTGGGAGATTGAAATAGCCAGAATTTCAAATGGCTCCACTATCATAATCGTTGCTTATAATAGCATGGAAGATGAACTGAAGCCAGACTGAGCTGAGTTCCACTTCTTAGCTAAAACTGAGAAAATGGAGCAAAAAACAAATTGAAATTGGTGAAGACTACGAATGCTGCATCTATCAAAATAATTTTACTAATTTGGCAAAAGTATATCTCCAGAGATATTCCTTTTGTATTTTAGTTAGCACACGTTAAATAAGGGAGCTCTCCCTTAAACGTCAAAAGGCTTTGACATAACTCTTACTTCCATCACTAGGAGATAACCAATTGGTTTGTTTTTAATTGAACTTGTCAATCCTGGCTGTTCCAGAAACTTACAGCAATGTACAAGGAAACTTATAATTGACATTTCAACTCAATACTTATTAATTTTGTAAAACCATGTTTTCTCACGCAACACTGTTCTACCAAAATCCCTGCTTGCATCCAAAACTTCTACACCTCTCAGTAATTTATAAAATCGTGCCACTGATCACTGTGGTTGTCAAGGAAATAAAAGTGTGCTTCTGCCAGCCTCTTTACAAATAAGATACTTAGATTGCCAATACACCATGCTGCTCCTCAGAAAAGCATCAATGTTCATTAATGGTGCACACAATAACATGTCTCAGCTTGTCTGATAACAACATGATTCCACTAGCATGGTACATATGTATGAAACTGAATACCCCAAACACATGGTTAGCTTTGCTTTTGACAATTTTGCAAATACTTGATAACTTGTGTTCAGCCAACAATTTCATTAAGGTCCTACTTTTCTGGAAGGTACCTTTTCATGAGGTACACAGTTCGCTTCTACCATTCCAATGTCTATTTACTATATTAAAACTGCCTACCTTACCTCAAACTTCTGGAACATTTGCTCCAATTTTCTTTCATGTCTTCATCACCACTGCAATTTTATTTCGTAAATTCCAACAACCTTCTCAATACCTATCACCTAGCTTATTTACTTGATGCATATGACATTACATGTGGTATTGGAGGATGAGAGCGCTCTTTGTAGAGTGGCATCATAAATACGGTTAAGCAGATTTACTTATTTCTCTGTTTCTGGATTATTTCAGAAACTGCTTACTATTTCACCAAACATACTCAAGACGAAGTCGTCACAAACTTGTCTGGAGTGTCATTCTAAAACGGTGATGCAAGTCCCTTGCACTGTTTCTAGAATCAAACTTCAAAAGATGCTGGTTACTACACCAAGAATGATTCCAGTTTTCATATTATCTGTTTTCCATCCCAGCTACTTTCAATAAATAAATTTATGAGTATACTGACCAACCTTGAGGCTCTTCTGAAAAATGACATGCAAATTTCATCAAATCCCTTGTGTCAACGAGAACTTGCATTTATAACAGCACTACTAATACAGTGAAACATTTCCAAGCACTCCAAATCAAACAAAGCTTGGCAGCAAATCCAGAGGACAGATAGGGAAATTTGGGACTAACTATCTCAGCAAGTTGAGGAGCCTAGGGTTAGAGGGCAGAGTCAAAAAATTACAGCTAGTTCTTCCAGCAGGTCGTCTTTGTCCCTTAATATTGCAGCCTCAAAACTCTCAGCATAGCACTTATGTCAACGTAATATAAATTATCTTTACATAAAGGAGACCAAAACTCAGCAATTCTCTTGGATTCCCACTGCCAATCTAATCCAACACACCTCAAATGGTAATTCCAATGACTTCTTAGCTAGGGCTCCTGTTGAGTTTAATGAATAAAACTAATCCAATATTATAAATCTCACTGAAATATGCGAACAGCCTAACTACTACTACTGCAAGTTGGAGAAGTGAATTATCATTGAAAAACAAACCTAATTTCATACATGAAAAACAGAATGTAAATGATCATGAGAATCACTTCTAGGTCAAACAGGCAAAGGTCACAGAATGTAACAGTGTGCCTCAAGTGTACGTGTATTAAAAGATGGCTTTGCCAGTATAACACAAATGGATATTGTCCTCAAGCTTATGAAGCCTTACCTCTTCAGTGGATGCTCATATCAGAACTAACACATAAGGCACTCACACGCTCCAGTTTTCAGTAAGCTACTGTGTGCCTTTTCAGAAGCAACCTTTTTTTATCTTAAACTATGCCAAAAGCAACAATAGATTTCAAGAAAACTGTTTCAAAGGAAACCCAGGTAGAAGCAGTTTTGCTTTAGGAGCTGCTGTTATTTTCTTCTAATTCGTTGAGTGAAAAGCCTGGTGTGGAGGAACACTGCTCAGAATAGAATTCAAATACAGGTCTGAACATAAAAGGCCAAACTAAATGGCTTCTGGAAAAGCAAAACTTTTAAGGGTTAGAAAAAAAGTACAATAGTTTCAGACATTAAAAAAAAGACATGGATTAGTAGATTTCTGCATTGTTTTTTTCCACAGAGTGTGGCTATCCTGAACCATTACAGTCCATAGCAGTAGGTACACCCAGTGGTGGTAGGTAGGAAGTTCCAGGATTTTGTCCCAGTGATGGTGAAGGACCAGTGAAGAATATACTTCCAAGTCAGGGATTAGCAGGGGAACTTATTATTGTTTAATATAATTAGAAAACTGCATTTTAAATTTTTGTTCTCCAAATGACACCTGTGAGGATTTCTCGTTGCATGCAAAAGACACCCAGATTCACAACTGAGAAATTTGTATTGAAGTTATTGCACATATATGTAAGTTTCATGTGTTTCAGGGTTCTGTATAAGTAAATTGACTGCACAGATAAACAGCTTTTTTTTTCCATCCTGGTGTTCTTTTGTTTACTTGCTGATCAGAATGAGCCATGCATTTCTCTTTTCACATTCAAAGTTCAGGGTCACAGTTTATTTAATAATCTTGTTCCATCAAAAGAAAAATACATGGTGAGATTTTAAGTTTCAATCACCATTGATTTGGCTTCTAAAGCTTTCTCAAGCATAAAGTTATTTCCGAGCTCCATTCCCCAACCCCATTTCTGAAGAAGGGTCCTGACCCGAGACATCAGCTTTCCTACTCCTTAAATGCTGTCTGGCCTGCTGTGTTCCTCCAGCTTCACACGGTGCTATCTCTGACTCCAGCATCTGAAGTTCTTACTATCCCTTTGAAATAAAGCTAAATATTTTTCCAGCTGGAGGATCCTAAAATGAACATAAAAGCGAAATGAAGTGTTCAAAACAAAACTAACTAAAGCCTTTCAAATTTAATCTCACTGATAAGATTCACAATACAGTTGCAACTTCTGCCCATGTAACAGACTTAATGCATTTATAATTACTTTCATTAGTAGCTGGAACAAATAGACTATACCTGTTGTTCAGCTAGTTGCTGAACTAAATCATCAGTAATTGTGATGAGCTTTACTTGAGCCTGTTCAGTCAAGGAGACTGGTGGACTTCCAGCCATAGACACTTGATGCATATGAACCTGTAGTGGACGCAAAGCAACTGTTTAGAAAAAAAATTTACAGGAGGAGACCATTCAGTCTCTCAAGCCTGTTTTGCCATTCAAGTTGATTGCGTCTGGTCTATAGGTCAACTCCATTTACCTGCCTGAGGTGCATAATCTTTCATACTTTCACTCAAAATTTCAGTCATGAAGATGTCTATTGTCATAGCATCATTTTTTTAGGGCAAGAGAATTCCAGATTTTCAGTATGCTTTGCATTGAAAAAGTGCTTCTTGATTTATCTCCCGAATAGCTCAGTTCTAACTTTTAAGATTGTGTCCCGCTATTTTCCCCCGATCTAGGGATAGTCATCAAAAAAGGTTAAAATCTAAACAATTTGGTGCAGTCCAGTAGCATTGTTAGAAGATGGCCTGACTCCCAAACAAATGGTTGAGTTCCATCACCACTTGCTTCATCAGTACACCCACATCAGCTTATAGTGGAAAAGTTAGGGGAATTGGTGTGTGGGTTGGGGGGTGGAATGAAGGCATGGATAGTGCATCAACTTTCATAATTTGGTGGTGAAGCAGTTGTCAAGCAGCCTGTAGCTGAAACCACTGAGCTGAGAGTAAACAGCTTGTTGGAAGCAACTTTCTATGTGTACAGAGCGCAATAATACAAAGTTTAGCCAGTAATAACACTTTTCTACTCAGAAACCTCCCAACTGACATCCAAAACTGAAAAGAATAAACAACTTCTTGTGGAATAGTTTGTTAATGCGAAAACAGACTGGCAGAAGCAAGTGGCACGACTTCTTGCAGAGAGGAACTGAAACTGATGAAAAGACTCAAACCCTCCTTGGCAGGTACAAGACACAGGTCCAAGCTTTCAAGTAAATCCAGCTCTTTGCCCCCATATTATCCAGGACCAAATCAGAGATAGACAATGCAACTGCAGATTTCTGACTGCGCAGAAGAAACAAGAAGCAAAAATGCATGTGTTTGCAGAAAAAGCTAGCATTAAATATTTGCCACTCTACTGGTCTGAAAGCCTACAGAATAAAACAAGGCTGCCCCTACTTGGCAGTGGAGTCTGACTGTAATATAAATGCAACAGACTGCCATGTCTGAGAAAACAGGAACTGCAGATGCTGGGGAATCCGAGATAACAAGGTGTAGAGCTGGATGAACACAGCAGACCAAGCAGCATCATAGGAGCAGGAAGGCTGACGTTTCGGGCCTAGACCCTTCCTGAAACCCCTCCTACTACTGCTTGGCCTGCTGTGTTCATCCAGCTCTATACCGTGTTATCTTGGACTGCCATGTCTGCATGCGTTACACTGATTTGGAGCTATAATAGCCACATCAGTATAGTACAGAAGTGTAAACTCAAATGACCTAATACCACTTTCAAAGTGACAGAAAAGTTTACCTTCTATTTGTCCTCACAATGCTCTCAGCTTTTAGAGGTAAAAAATACTACTGTATTCAAAAGCGATAGTGATGGCCCAATTACTTGCTGCTTTTCAGCATGCCTAAAGAGTGAAAGAAAAATTACTTTTAAAACAGGGAGGGGTAATATTATTTCATCAGTAACAAATTAATTAAAATGCTTAATTGAATTTAAATTACTTTTGAGTATTACATCATTATACAGGTTCTATTTTGTTGGTGCAGTACAGTAACTAGCATGCTTTCTTCCTCCGTTTTATTCTTTGCTTTTACAAGAACATATTTTTCTCCCATACTCATAGGTTGAGGTCTATGCTCGTCATCAAGCTCACATGCTTAAGCAGCAGAGAATTCCAGTGAGTAGAAGAAATTTCTATCTTAACTTATCAAACATCCCAAACTGCCACAACAACTACACAAGCCTTGGGAAGAAAGCAAGGTCTCATCATTCAAATACCTTTACACTTGATGCAAGAATAAGTAACAAAATTGTGTAACATTGTTAAAGAAGTGTCTGGGACAAGCAAATGCAACAAAAACATGGCATGCCTTTCCAATGTCCTTCATGCCAAGTACATGAATAAGTTCACCAAAGGGAAGGCAGTAATATTACAGCCTGTCCAATTACATAACATGAATTAGGAAGCTGTGAAAGGCAATTATTTTATTCCACCATTTTTTAAAAATGGTGATTAAAACAGTTAATTAATAAATAACTCCAGACGTTATGAATGTTGGATGGATGTGTCGTGGCCCTTCACATAGGACAGGGGAGGAGAATTCTTGTGTCTTTTAGGGCAATTCAAAAAGACAATGTATTACAGTCTTGTCTCCATTATTTCTATCCTCATCTCAAAACAAACAAGGGCACAGGGCAACAAGTACGGGATTTCGAACTGGCGAAGTGAATTTTTTATCATCCAAAGTATGCGTGAGAAGAGTTAAGTTTTCTTAGAGTTTCAGGTAACCACACACCCTGCTTTAAAATAGTAGTATGTGTTGACTACCATGTTTGTATAACAAACTGGATAGAGGCAGATTATAGACAATGGGAACTACAGATGCTTGAGAATCCAAGATAATAAAGTGTGAAGCTGGATGAACACAGCAGGCCAAGCAGCATCTCAGGAGCACAAAAGCTGACGTTTTGGGCCTAGACCCTTCATCAGAGAGGGGGATGGGGTGAGGGTTCTGGAATAAATAGGGAGAGAGGAGGAGGCGGACCGAAGATCCGCCTCCCCCTCTCTCCCTATTTATTCCAGAACCCTCACCCCATGCCCCTCTCTGATGAAAGGTCTAGGCCCGTAACATCAGCTTTTGTGCTCCTGAGATGCTGCTTGGCCTGCTGTGTTCATCCAGCTTCACACTTTATTATCTCAGAGGCAGATTATAGCTGTTCAGGTGAACCAAAGCTATTCACACAGAATTCCTACAATCAGTAATTTCATCTCTGCTGAAAACTGGGTGGACATCTTGTGTTGAAATGTCGAGTGGCTGGCATCTTCACATACTCCTCTTCTTCACTATCCTTGTAATAAAAGATTACCAAGGGATTTCCCCAATTTATCTACAGATAAGTTGGTGCAAAATAAGGTGCTCCAAAAGCTGACTTGCAAAGTCTGTACAAAAGTAGCTGTTCATGACAAAGCAGCTATTCATGACAAATCAACAGAGACACAGCTAATGGCATGATAAAGTTTAGAATCATACCCAAAAGATGCTCTTGGTACTTTAGAATCCTTCATCTTACCCTAGTTACCAGAGACACCCACTGCCTCAAGCATGTATCAATATTATAAGAAATCGGAAAAGAATGAAGCCATTTGGCTCCTCAAACCATGTACACCTTTCAAACAGATTATCTCTGATCCAACTGTAGCCTTAGCTCCATTTTGTCCCCTTCACATAATCCTCAACTCTGCAGATTCTTGTGAATCAAACATCTATTCAACCCTACGCTTAATTTATTCAATGACCCAATCTCCATGCTTTCTGGGGTAGAGAATTCCAAAGACTAATGATCCCAAGAAGAAATTCTTCCTCCTTCTTGTCTCAAAGATTTCTTATTTTTAAACTGTGACCCCTTGTTTAATTTTTAAACCCCTTGTTCTAGATACTTCTACAAGTGGATACATGCTCCGAGCAATTATACTGTCTACAAGAAGCTTTCAGTTCCCGCACACGAATTAATATTGATCCAACGATATTAATTTTCATCCGTTTTCTTTATTACTTAATGATGTATTCAGTGGACACAGAGCAGTAAATTCAGTTCTGGCGTGGTACAACAATCAGCTAAAGACCTAGCAATGGATTGGTGAAAAAGAGCATGCATTGTATTTTGCAGCAAGGACATCAGGTTTGGTTATAGACACCTCTCTGCTAAATAGCTTGATGTCACTCACTGACACAGATGAGCGCAAAAATAGAAGTCACAATGTTGTAACATGTCATTTTTGGTGTTTATCCTCCACTTCAGCAAATAACCATAATTATACTTTTATAACTTGTTACCACATCGCTTACCTTTTATTCATCTAACCAGCACAGCCTTAAACGTTGAATGATTTTCTTCCTCAATAACTAGCCATGAAAGTAAACATATGTTGAATGATTAGCTCTCACAAAACCCCTTCCAACAAAGCAGATCAAACATTATACCCATGTCCATGCTCTCACATAATACAGTGAAAGTCAAAGTTCACAACTTCTGGTGCATCTAGAATTGACTCCTTCCACTATTCTTACTTGACTAGCTTATTAATTGCTGATGGTGCACTACCAAATAAAAGTACTCAGTTTAAAGACTATTCTAATAGCGCCTTGGACGTGACTAATTCAACTTTTGGCAGATATAATGCAATAAATGTAGAATTGCTGCCAAAATAGCATTAATTATCAGACTGTCTGCAGATCCAGGGGTTCAAAGATTTTTAGGTCAAACACTTGACACATCTTCTCATAACCTTCATCCAGATAAGCTGAATCCAAGGCCCAGTCTGCCCAGTTTAGGAGGTTTCCCATAGCACCAATTATAATAAGCAATGAGCTCATAGATCCCTGCAGCCCTCTATGTTTATACTGGCTTTTTAAGAAGTTATCCAATTAATTCTCCGCTGTTTTTCCACAACACTGCAAATTTCTCAAGCATTTATTGAGTTCCCATAGGAAGTTGTAGCATATTGGCAACACTGAAGTAATTTATGGATATGAAGCACATTTGAAGTGATTCAAAAGACGTGACTTAAGCTCTTTATAAATGCAATCTTCTTTATCCGTGTAATAGTCAATTTTTTTTTTAAAACAAAAATAAAAGCCAATTCTTACAACGATGCAAGTGTTTTAACCACCTATTGCTAGGGTGCAGAGAGGTAGCACCCCAACATAAAAGGTGGCTCCCAACTGGCCTTCCTTTGCCCAGCCAATTGAATTCAGAAGTTTAAGGAGTGGCACAGTCATATTGGAAACAAGGTTAGCCTTGGTGCAATTTTTAAGCAGTATTAACAGTGCTGAAAGTTCTCTCATTCAAGGCAAATCATTAACAGCATCACCACAGTTAAACAATGGAAATATGTACTTAATAAAAATGTGGTTCTTACCATTAAGAACTCAAGCAACAGCACATCATCTTGATTATGCAGTCATAGGTAAGCTGGAAGCTAAGCTTCAGCCCTAACTTGATGCTATCACACAATTCTGGGGCGAATGAGACATGAATCTGGGCCTCCTGGTTCAGAGGTAGGGGCTCTACTACTGTGCCAAAAGACCTCACATCAGCTGCAGACATTCCCCAACGTAATTGCTCATGTAATGAGAAGCTCTCCACTTCAAACAACAATTTACTGTTGGCTTTGGAAAAGTTTCAAATTGTATAAAGATCAGAAATGTCCCCATGTCCAGCGTAATCAGTCGCCGCTTGTAGTCACATTCAACTCAAAGAATTTCTAATCAGATTCCAAGCTTTTTTTTTTAAAACCTCAGTGGGTCAACATTTTCTTTGAGATGCAATATTGAGCACTTGTTAATAGGAAATGTTCCTGTTTTGTTTCTGCTTAGAATGGAAATATCTGGCTATTTTGCAGCCCATCCTTGGATACTCAATCAGTGCACACTGCTTCCTTAGCAATGTCAATGCACCTGCTAGCCAAGAAAATGCAATAAGATCTCCTACATTTCACCTCCTGTCCACCATCCAAACCATGATGAAGCCTCAAAATTAAAATTAAAAACGTCCTCAATTAGCCCCCCAAACCGCTGCCAAGTTACTTCAGCCCTGCAGCCACTTCCACCCTCCTTAGGCATCATGCTATCAAGATGTACAGTGACTATTAATCATAATATATGGGAACAAAAATTGACAAATTAGAGTGCATAATAGTGTTACAAAATTGTTAAAAATTATGTAAAAATTAATGTAAAATTGTCTAGTGTTACAGAGGAGAGGTTGACAACCCTCTAATAATTAAAGCCAAAACCTCCAGAAAAGTTACCCTCACCTTGCTTTCTGTTAAAGGAAATGTGAAAAGTGGTATAACCTCTCACCTCCCAGTCTTTTATAACGGAGAGGTGAAATAAAATGAACTCCGGACAGTCACGCTACAATCAACAAGTAACAATTTATTTATCTAACAGTTAACAAAATCAAACAATTCCTCCTTAACTACTAATTATTCCTGAATAAAGCAAAATTCAAACAGAATGATGTTCCAATTGATACAAGTACCACTTATGTAAATTAAATAATAAAACAATTAAAACAATCTCTTGAAATTACAGTCAGGGTAAGTCTTCTGGAATGTTCTTCACCTTTTCCTTTGTCCTCCAGTCAAGAACGCCTTTCTCCATTGAATTCTTGTGTCAGGAATATTAGCCAGGAGTGGTGCAGTACCTCTATTTAAATGGTGCTTACTCTGGTAGCTTAGAGATTTCTGAGCAAGCCAGTGATTCATTCTTTTATAGCTGAGAGCTGTTCTCTTGGCAGAAGTCAGTTGGCTCTCACACCGATTTTTAAACGCCCTCTTCTTTTATACCTCGATGGCCTATTCTTTTCTTACAATAAGATTGGTCCTAGTTAGTCAAAGCTATCAGATCTAAATTTAATTGGTATCTAGGGCCTGGTTTAAATTAATTGGCTAAATTCACAAACCTATTGTCTTGGTAAAAATGCTACTTTGCCTGCTAACAGTCTAGCCTTTTAATACAATGCTCTAATTTCAAGAACTGTCTGTATATCTGCTGCTGCTGTAGACTATTTTTTCCTATAAAAAATGTTAAAGGGCCCATGCACTCTTCCCCTTATCATTTTACAAACAAATTCTAACGTCCTTAAATCCAGTCCACAAATACTCTACCCAAGTAGAAAATTTGAATTTCTATGAAGGCACCCAAGATTGTATAATACTGTTACAAAATGATGTTAAAAAATAATGTAAAATATTAAATGCTGGCCAGCCAGTAATTTTCATATCCCACAAATGAATTTTAACAAACACCCAAATGTAAAAAAAAGTCATAAACTGCAAATGTACTATCTCACAGACTCAACAAAAAGATTTATGTTTTTCAAAAAGTATTTTCTAATGACAAAATAATTTGTACTCATGCCCTAGTGTGGTGTAATATTCGGAAACCAGATCACATTAATTTCCACCTCCCTGAAGTAAACGGGTTGCGTGGTTCATTTTCCTTTCAGAGAATCTAATGCTAAAGGATAGGATCCAAAACTAAATTGAAGCAAGCTAATACTTGAACTCACTCCTCACTACGTGCTTTGCTTCTAAGCATTTCAATCAGGTAAGTGACAATAATTTCAGTCAGCAAAGACAACAATTGGAATAAATCACATGCACCAAAATGATACAGGAATACTACATAATTTGGAAGATGACATATTTAGGATACAACATGGTAGGTCCATAATCTGAAGGAAAGGTAATCATGCACATTAAAAAGGCACTTGGGATTCTGACAGCGTCATTAAAAAAAAATTGTGCATGGATGCAAGATGTTCCTCAAAACACTGAAGTTGGCATGCTTCATAGTCTGGTTTTCAGGCTGCATTTACCACTGCTCCTTATTGCTGGATGGGGAATTCATGATTTTAATCCAGTCCAGGCTATACAGCTAACTCTACATGGTGGTGGCATGGAGATAGCCAAGGATGTGTCCATTGAGGAATTTGAAAATAGGGACCAGGGTATTTAAAATCAAAGCACTGGTGGACCAGGAGACAACATCCAGGCAAGAAACATTCATGCCTGGCATTTGTGCAGCAATCTCTCATTGATAGTCAATGACATCATCAATGAATGCCTCATTATCAAAATCCTTTACCTTTGAGCAGAAATTGAACTAGACTAGTCACATAAATATTGTGGCTATCAGAGCAGGTCAGAGGCTTGGAATGTAGAGAAGTGCTAGTGGTGTTGTGATAATATCACTGGACTATTAATACAGAACCATTCCCTATACTCTGAAGACATGGGTTTGAATCCCATCATGGCAGATGTTGAAATGGTGACCATACAAACATCAATGATAGGCTTTTATGACAATCTGCTTCAATGATGTCACTCTTCTGCCGTCCTCATTTGATCTGGCTTACGTGATTCCAGACCCACAGCAATGTGGCTATCTCCAAACTGTCCCCTGAGCAAATAGGCATGGGCAATAAAGGCTGACCTGGCTAGTGATGCCCACATCCATGAGCAAAAAAAAATTTCTGTGGTGAGCAACTTACCTCCTGCCTCCCTCGTGCCTGCCCACAACCTACAAGCCACAAGTGTAAGGACAATGTCTTTTTATTTTTCTCCAAAATAATTATGGACTGAAATAAGAAAATAACTGCTTTATAGCCAAGGGTTTTAAACGCTGACTGCATGTTTTAAAACCAAGTATTCCGAACCTCATTATAGGTACTGTTTACACAGCTGCTGGCTCACCACACAAAACTGGGTGGAACTGAGAGTTGAGGAGGATGGAAATAAACTTCAAGGTGATTTAGACAAGTTGTTTGGACAAACACATGGCAGACGCAGCACAATATGGCTAAATGTACGGTTATACACTTTGGTGTGAAAAACAGAAAGGAACAGCATTACTTGTGGGTGATATATTGGGAAGTATGGACATGCAAAGCAATCTGGTGTCCTTGCACATCAGTCAATGAAAATAGCCAGATGCAGAAAGCAATTAGAAAGGCAAATAGCAAGCTGTCATTCATTAGAAGAGCTCAGAAGTAGGGATATCTTCCTGCAGTTATACAGACTTGGTGAGACCATACCTGCAGTCCTGAATAATAGGTAATAAAATGTGAGGCTGGATGAACACAGCAGGCCCAGTAGCATCTCAGGAGCACAAAAGCTGACGTTTCGGGCCTAGACCCTAGCTTTTGTGCTCCTGAGATGCTGCTGGGCCTGCTGTGTTTATCCAGCCTCACATTTTATTATCTTGGATTCTCCAGCATCTCCAGTTCCCATTATCCCTGCAGTCCTGAATGCAGTTTTCGTTTTCCCATCTGAGAAAGGATTTACTTGCCATAGAGAGACTGTGCCCTGGAGGTTCACTAAGTTAATACCATGGATAGCAGTACTGTCCCATGTGGACTGATTAGTGAAAACAGGCCCAGTCGAACCTGAGTTTGGAAGGATGTGAGGGGATCTGATTGAAATACACAAAATTTTAACAGGCTTGGACAGATTAAACGCAGGGAGGACTTTGTTCGCTGCTCTGGGACTGCACATTCATGGGGCACCATCTCAGGATTATGTGGTAGAGCATTTACGACTGGGGTGGAAAACAATTTATTCAGTTGAAGTAGCATCCTCAACCACACAGAAGGTTTCAGAGGACAAATTACTGAATATATTCAAAAGAGCCAGATATTGTTTCAGGTTTTAAAGGTATCAAGTGATATGGACAGAAAACAGGAATATGGCACTGAAGTAGGAGATCAGCCGCGATCATTTTCAAGGGTGGAGTAGACTCAAAGGGTAATAACATTAATAGCAAAAGATGATGATGAGCTGGAGAAAACAGTGTGTACAAATGGAGATTTGACTGGCAAGTAACTGATTGATAACTGATCACAAATCCACATGTCAATGACGAAGGCCTTCTGACTGCTAACAACTATGTGACTGGTTCTGAAATAGCTTAAACGCATGGGGCTGCAAATAAGACAGAGAAACAACTGATCTCTACAAGGCCAGTGGCTCTCTGTTCTCTACAATAAATTCCCCTGAAAACCTAAAGAAAACTGGCTCATTTCTTCTTCAACAATTTCTCTAAGCTGTGACTTATAATTAGTAAATCTGAGATATTTAATAAATATGACCCATCCACCGTGGCCCTTGCAAACCTGTGGAACAGCCTGGAGAATGAAGAGTGAGAAGCAGTGTTCTGACTGGCATAATAATCACCCCAGCAGATTCTGCAAATTGGGACCACTGAACTGTTTCCCTCTGCCCATAATACCTATGTTTTTTCAAGTGTTATACCCCTACTTGGGAGCCTGGATGGGTGCAGCTCCAACAATACCTAAGAAGCTAACATCATCCAGGACAAAGCAGTCTGGTTGATTGGCACCACATTCACCATCTTCGACATTCACCTCTTCCATCGCTGACTGAAGTCTGTCATATTTAATACAACATTCAGTAATCTCTCTCCACGCTTCTACTGTGAACACTGCATTTATGTAGTTCATCACATGGCTCATTTTCAAAGATTTGAGTTGGGATAACTTTTGTTTCTGATAATAATGCAATAAAATGAATAGGTTTAGTATGAGTTGAATCAATTATTGAATTATAATTATGAGTTAATGATGTCTTTTCTCACAGAGAAAGGTTGTTTACATCAGGAGCTTTTTAACCATGAGCAAGGCAGGAAGGCCCAAAATTGTTGACAGGTATCATCCATGAATTTATCTGTGCAAGAAAGATTCCTTTTAAGTACACATGCAGGATCATGAAGAACTTAGGGACAGAAGTAGGCCATTCAGCCCTTCAAGCCTGCTCCACCATTCAATAAAATCATGGCTGGTCAAGTTGTGGTCTCAGCTTCACTTTCCTTTGTGTCGCCCATGACTCGACCCAATTTTGATCAAATATCTCTCTATCTCTGCCTTGTAACCTACCCGCGTCTACCACTTCCTCTGGTAGTTCATTCCATATATGCCCCACCCTCTGTGTGAGAAAGTTGTCCCTCAGGTCCTTTATAAATCATTCCTCTCTTACACCTTAAGCCTATGTCCTCTAGTTTTGGACTCTCCTACCCTGGGGGAAAAAAGACCTTGGCTAATCACTTTATCCATGCCCTTCATGATTTTATAAACCTCTATAAGGTCTTAGCTTCTTACACTCCAGGGGAAAAAAGTCCCAGTCGTATCCAGCCTCTCCTTACAATTCAAATCCTCCAGTCTTGATACCATCCTTGTCAACCTTTTTTGCACCCTTTCCAGTTAAATAACATCCTTCCTATAGCAGGGTGACCAGAATTGTACACAGTACTCCAAATGTGGCCTTACCAATGATTGTACAACTGTGGACAAAGTTCATATTGCCCCACTGCCATCTGCCAAATTTATTCCCACTCACCTAACCTCCCTATATGCCTTTCCAGGTGAAATACCTCCTCTTCAGAGACTACTGTTCTATCTATCCTGGTGCAAATTTAGCCACCATACATTTAGTCCCTTCACCCAAATCATTTATTTACATTCTAAGTAATTGAGACCCCAACATTGATCCGTGCAGCAGTAGTTACAACTTTCTAACCTAAATGAGACGGATTTATTTTTACCTCCTGCTTTCTGTTTGCTAACCAATCTTTTATCCATGCTACTAAGGTACTTCTATGCCATAAGTTCCTATTTTATGTAGGAACCTTGGATATGCCATTTAGAAATCCAGACAAGGCATATCTACAGGTTCTCCTTTATCTACCTTGTCTGTTACATCCTTACATAATTCTAATAAATCAGTCAAACAGACAAAACTGTGCTGCCTCTGCCTGACCCCATTATAATTTTCTAAATACCTTGCTATCGCTTCCTTATTAATGGATTCTAACTGTTTCCCTATGACAGTTGTCTGGCTAAGTTTATTTTATAAAGGTGAAAGACTGGTTATTTTCCAATCCATTGGGACCCTTCCAGAATCCAAGGATTTTATTTTTTTTAATTACTTGTGGGACTTGAGGACTTCATGATGGCTCCATGGTTGGCGCTGCTGCCTCACAGCGCCAGGGACTCGGGTTCAATTCCAGCCTCGGGCGACTGTCTGTGTGGAGTTTGCAGATTCTCCCCATGTCTGGTGGGTTTCCTCCAACAGTCCAGGTTAGAGTGCATTGGCCATGTGGAGTGCCCATCGTGTTCAGGTATGTGCAGATTAAGTGAGTCACCCATGGGAAAGAGAGTTGCAGGGATAGAATAGTGGGATGGGACTGGGTAGAATGCTGTTTGGACAGGTGTTGCCTTGATGGGTTGGATGGCCCGATGCCACACTGTAGGGATTCTATGATTGGCTGTGCCAGGATTTGTTGCCCATCACTAGATGCCCCTTGGGAAGGCTGTGGTGAACAGCCTTCTTGAAGCACTGCATGCCATGTGCTGTAGGTTGTCCCACAATGCCATTAGGGAGGGAATTTTAGGATTTTGACCCAGCAAAACTGAAGGAATGGCATTATATTTCCAAGTCAGGATGGTGAGTGGCTTGGAGGGGAACTTATCCTCAGCAAAGAGGAACTACTTAGCAGTCACCATTAGGCTCTTAATTACAAATTTTGATTGACACCATCTACCATGGCAGATATTACAGAGGGTTGAGAAACAGGAGAGGACTACAGAGGAACCAGGCCACATTAAGGTGAGATTTAGGGTGTACATGGAATGAGTCTGTTGAACGTTACCTGGGTCTCTGGATTAATATTCTAGCAATAACAGCACCTACCCTAGGATTCAGGCTGTTTGGTCTTAGAGCCTTCAGGAAAAATAGTTTCCCAGTCACTTTTCCATGATGTTTGTTTTAATTAGCTCTTTCTTTGCTGTATATGAACCTGAAAGGGTTAATACTGAAGAGTGCCATAAGCACTGTGATGATCATCGACTCTCAAAAGACAGTGAGACTTGCATTTGTAAAGAGCTGTTCACAACCCTCATGATGTCTCATGATGCTTGGCAGCCAATGTAACAATACTGTACAGAGTATTAGCATAAGAAACACAGCAGACAATCCGCACAAAACAAAACTCGCTCAAACAGCAAATTTCTAGCACCTTCAATAGAATAAAATGTACCAAGGTACTTTGCAGGAGCGTTAGAAGACAGCATCTGGCACTCAGCCATGTGACCAGAGGGTGGTTTTAAGGAGTGCCTAAAAGGATGAGAGATGGAGAGGCTCATGGAGCAAATTCTAGATATTCAAGGTGGTAGTACGTTCCACATAAGCACCACCCTCTGCATGAAACCACTGCTCCTTAAGCTTCTTTTAAATCTTTGCCCTCTCACCCTAAACCAACTTTACAGTGGAGCGAATGAAACAAATCAGAGATATTCAAGAGACCAGAGTTAACTGAGTGCAAATATAGCTGACGGGTTGCGGAGGGGGAGGGGATTACAGAGGAACCAAGCCGCACTAAGGGGTAGGTGGTGAGATTTGGGGGGAATGTTGAGAAAGGAAGTTTGAACAATTATATTCAACTGGGAGTGAGCAACAATGTGGTATTGACTGTGTAATCTGTTTATCGTTGCTGCTAGCTGAGGGATGGATGTAAGCCAGGACTACGTGGGGAGCTCCCCTGCTGCATTTTGAGGCAGCAGCATGGGAAATCTGTTCTATCTAAGTCTGAAGCTTCAGTTTCTAGCCTCATCTAGCACCTCTTCGACAGCAGAAACCTTGAGCCATTGACCAGACAGATTACCACTCTGAAGCAGTCATAATTACAATGTTGTGAAGGGTTTGGGCAGAATAAATTAAAGGGTAACTGTTTCCACTGTATCTGGCCCTTATGTGGTCATGAATTGCATACTTAAGGGTGTTAGTGGGCAAACACGCTATGAAAGTGGCCACAAAATTGCATCCTATGTAATATGTGACTTTTCTGCCCCAGTTGCTTGCAGTGGTATTCAGGAAATAAATCTTTAACTCCTGGGGACTTGAGGACAACCCGGGAGAGTTTGGCAACCTCATCGCAAAGATAGGAGCAATCTTTAGTGGAGTTGGTTCAGCTCAGAAGACTGACACAGCTGACCTACATTTGCAAGATAATAAAATGTGAGGCTGGATGAACACAGCAGGCCAAGCAGCATCTCAGGAGCACAAAAGCTGACGTTTCGGGCCTAGACCCTTCATGAGACATTTTGGTTCCCATATTCACAATTAAGGTGCTCATGCAAATAGTGTTGATTTGTTCACTGTTATCCCAAATCGAGACAGGAGATTTCAAGTTTGAGGCAATGAATGTAAAGGGACAGCACTCCTCTATGATGCCAAGAGAGGGGGAAAAAACTGTTGCATTCAGCAAACCATCTCATGAAGTCCTGAGATATACCTAGAATGTGCCACACGAGAATAGGCCACTCAGCCCAACTTATCCATGCTGGTGTTTAACCTCCATATGCAACCCTCCTGTCTTTTCTCATCTCATTTTACCACACTTTTTGAATACTGCATTAATTTCCAGTCTCCGTTCTACAGGAAGGATGAAGCGAAATTAGAAAGGGTTCAGAAAATATTGACAAGGGTGTTGCTGGGATTGGAGGGATTAAGCTATAGGGAGAGGCTGAATAGGCTGGGGCTATTTTCCCTGGAGTGTCAAAGGCAAGGGGGTGACCTTATAGAGGTTTATAAAATAATAAGGTACATGGATAGGGTGAATAACCACTGTCTTTTCCCCAGGTTGTGGGGTCCAGAACTAGAGGGCACAGGTTTAAGGTGAGAGGGGAAAGATTTAAAGTGGACTTAAGGGGCAACATTTTCGCACAGAGCGTGATATATATATGGAATGAGCTACCAGAAGAAGAGGTGGAGGCTGGTACAATTATAACATTTAAAAGGCTTCAGTATAGGTACATGAATTGGAAGAGTTTAAGAGGGATATGGGCTAAGCGTAGGCAAGTGGAACTAGTTCTGATTGGGAAACTTAGTTGGCATGGACAAGTTGGGCTGAAGGGTCTGTTTCTGTGTTGTATGACTCTATAATGTAGTATCTCATATATATGTACATGAATATATATTTTTATACATGCACATATACACACTATATTATAAATATGGACGTTTCGAAGAGGTTTAGATTTTTAACTGAGAGAGGTACATGCTACCGGTTCATAAATACTTAGTTAGCAGGAGTCTATCCACTTGCAATGAAAAGAATTCTCGAGTGCATAAACATGGTCTATACTTTGTCAACTTGGGTCTGACAGTCAGGTAAATTGAAGAATTCTGCGTACTTTTTACAATCTTTAACTTTTGTGATGAGTCTGGAAATTGCGGGACCTGATTTCCAGAGCACTTCTGCAGTGAGACTTGTTATGGATAAGCCAAATCCTCTTAAAATAAATCAAGGAGATAACCTAGGACCTAACGTTTTATTTTGCTTAAAGGCAGGTATATGATGCTGTGCTCCAGATGTGATTCAAATTCAATTGCTAGGTTTTAAGCAAAACACACTTTATTCTTACAACACAGTTAAAACACAAACAAAAAAACTTGGCATAACTTTAACTCTACTGAAATACTTGACAAAATAATATAATCGCTTAACAACTAATCATCAACTGTTCCAATGATTCAACATTCCACATAAACGCCCTTGGCAAAGGCAAATTCAGCAAAACAGATATTCCTCATGTGCTATCTTCCCTTCTAGCCCACGTGAAAGGATCACCAAAAGAAACAATCTAGCAGCACAGACAGAACTCAAGCATTTTGCTGCAACACCAAGAAAGCTTCAACAACCAAATCCAAACCCCAACTGAAAGCACAGTTGAAACTCTGAGTCTGTGTGAGCCTGACTCCACCTAATCATGCTTCCTTAGTTTTTTTTTTCTAAATTAGACAAAGCTTTCTACCTACTGCTTCTGAAGCAGATATTCCAGCACCACGACAGCAACACATCTCTGCAAGAGAAACAGCACAAAACAAAATCTCTCAAAGGCACAGTAATCAGGAGTCTGCATGAGTTACAGCTCCACCAACACTCAAGAAGCTTGATGGTATCCAGAGCAAAGCAGCCCACTTGGTTAGCACGTTATCAACCACCATAAATGTTTATTCGTTCTATCACTAACGCTCAGTAGTAGCGCTGTGCATCATCCACAAGCAGTGCAGCAACTCAAAGGCTCCTTAGACAGCACTTCTAAACCCACAACCACCATCATTGAGAAGGACAATTTCTGAGAATACAATGGGAACAGTACCACCTGCAAGTTCCCCTCCAAGCCATGGACTACCATAACTTAGAGATACATCGGTGCTCCTTCAGTATTGTTGGGTCAAAATCCTGTAACACCCTTTTCCAATGGTCTAACATCCACTTCTGCTCTCTTATTTTTTATGTATCTAAACAAACTCTTGCAATCTTCTCTTCTATTACTAACTAGTCTACCCTCACATTTCATCTTCTCGGACCTTAATTTTTTTCTTAAAGTTATCCTCTGCTGGTTTTTAAAAGGCTTCCCAATTCTATAGCTTCCCACTAAACTCTTCTGCTGTCTCCGGCTTCCCTCAACAGCCATGGTTGCCTTGTCCTCCCCTTGGTATGTTTCTTCTGAACTTGTGCTAGGTTTCCTGAATTACCCCCAGAAATGCCAGTCATTGCTGCTCCACTGCTTCTCCGTTCGGCTCCCCTTCCAAATCAACACTGGCCAGCTCCCCCTCATGTCTTTGGGGTTATCTTTACTCAACTGTAATACTGTCACATCTGATTCCAGCCTCTCCCCCTCAAACAGCAGGGTGAATTCTGACATGTTGTAGTGGCTGCACCCTAGCAATTCCTTCACATTAAGTTCCCTTATCAAATCTGCCTCATTACACATCACCAAATCCAGAATTGCCTGTTCCCTCGTGGGAACAGAAGTTGTTCAAAAGAAAAACACTTCTTAGACAATCCACAAATTCCTTTTCTTAGGATCTGCTACCAACTCAATTTTCCCAGTCCATCTGCATACTGAAATCCCCCATGATTATAGTAATAGTGCCTTTCTTATATGCCTTTTCCAACTCCTGATTTATTTTCTTCTGACTACTGTTACAAAGACTGTAGGTAACTCTCAACAGAGTCTTTTTTCCTTTGCTGTTCCTCAACTCCACCTACTAACTCTGATCAATTCAAGCTGATTCCTCACTAACAAGACAATCCCAACCCCTCTGCTCATTTGCCTATCCTTTTGATAGGACATGCATCTTTGGATATTTAGCTCCCTGATCTCCTTAGGGTTGTAGATAGTCCTGTAAACTAATGAGTGAGGGGTGGGGGCAGGTTAACAGACTAGAGGCTTAAAAATTGAAGAAACAGAGTAGTGACGAGGCAACGGATAATCAAGAATGACAGGAATGGGCAGGAAATTTGAACCATTAATAACAATGGTAAAAAGTCAAAGCTTAGGCTCTTTATCTAAATGCAGTTGGAACAAGATAGAGGAGTTGATGGCACAACTAGATATAAACGAATACGACTTGATAGCTACTAGAGGTGCGGTTGCAGAATCACCAGGACTGACAGCTTAATATTTAAGGATATTCAATGTTTTGAAAAAAATTGGCAAAAATGAAAAGGAGGTGGGATAGTGTTGTTAATAATGGAAGGTATCAGTGCAGTGGTGAATAGTAATAGAGATGCAATTGACTGATAAATGGAATCAGCTTCAAATTCAATGATGCATGGCAAGAGAAAAAATTATGGGTGGAAGACAACTATAAGCCTCTGAAGAGTTGCCTCTCTGTAGGATATAATATAAATCAGGAAATAATAGAGACGAATAATAAGGGCATTACAATTGTCATTTAATTTAAATATTGACTGGGCAAATAAAATGGGCAAGGGCAACATGGAAGATGAATCTGCAGACTGCATAATGGATTATACCTTACAGTAATACAATGCACAACCTATCCAGGAATAGGCTATTTTGGATCTAGAATTAATGGAGATCTCATAGTTAAGGATTCACATCAGGTAGCAATTTCAACGGGGTAGAGTTGAAAATTTAGTGAGGCAGAGGTACAAAGATTCCAAGCCAACATCCTCAACTTAAAAAAGGCCAATTACAGAAGTATGAAGAAAGCATGGTCAAAGGAAGGCTGAGAAAATAGGCTAAGGAGAAGGTCACTGCACAAACAGGGTCAAACACTTAAGTAAATATATCATAACAAACAGCAAAGGCTAACAAAGGTGGTCACAGAGAGTATCCAATCAAAACCAAAGGCATACAAAAAGAAGTGAAAAGTAATGATAGGTTAGAGAATTGCATTTGTTTCAGGAACCAGCAGTGAATGTTTGAAAAGCGAGTAAAAGAGAAAATCAGTTTATGAAAATAAATCGGCAAAAAACAAAAAAACAAACTGCAAGAGTTTCTATAGGTATATAAAAAGGAACAGTAGCTGGAGAGAGTGTGTGCCACTTGGAAGATGGAACTGGGGAGTTTGTAACAAGGAACTGGCAGAGACTTGAAACCAATATTTTGCATTGACTTGCATGGTCAAGAACACTATAAAAATCCAAAGGTAACAGATAAATTTAGTGCTAATGGGGAAATGGTCTTGTAAGAGGCTCGATCACGAGGGACAATGAGGGCGTAGAAGGATGGGTTAGTAAATTTGCGGATGACACTAAAGTCAGTGGAGTTGTGGATAGTGCAGAAGGATGTTGCAGGGTACAGGGGGACATAGGTAAGCTGCAAAGCTGGGCTGAGGTGTAAAAGTGTGAGGTGATTCACTTGGGAACGAGTAACAGGAAGAGAGAGTACTGGGCTAATGCTAAGATACTTGGTAGTGTGGACGAGTTAAGAGATCTCGGTGCCCTTGTGCATAGATCCCTGAAAGTTGTCACCCAGGTTGACAGGGTTGTTAAGAAGGCGCACATTGTGTTAGGTTTTATTGGTAGAGGGATTGAGTTTTGGAGCCATGAAGTCATGTTGCAGCTGTACAAAACTCTGGTGCCGCCGCACTTGCAGTATTGCATACAGTTCTGGTCGCCGCATTATAGGAAGGACGTGGAAGCATTGGAAAGGGCGCAGAGGAGATTTACCAGGATGTTGCCGGGTATGGAGGGAATGTCTTATGAGGAAAGACTGAGGGACTTGAGGCTCTTTTCGTTAGAGAGAAGGAGGTTAAGAGGTGACTTAATAGAGACATATAAAGATGATCAGAGGATTAGATAGGGTGGACAGTCAGAGCCTTTTTCCTCGGATGGTGATGGCTAGCACGAGGGGACGTAGTTTTAAACTGAGGGGTGATAGACACAGGACAGATGTCAGAGGTAGGTGCTTTACTCAAAGTAGTAAGGGCGTGGAATACCCTATCTGCAACAGTAGTAGACTCACCGACTTTAAGGGCATTTAAATGGTCACTGGATAAACATATGGATGATAATGGAATAGTGTAGGTTAGAGGGGCTTCAGATCGGTTTCACAGTTCGGCACAACATTGAAGGCCGAAGGGCCTGTACTGCGTTGTAACGTTCTATGTTCTAATGAGACAGAAGGCAGACAAATCACCAGAACCTGATGGCCAGAATCCAACATTTTAAAGGAAGGGGCTGCAGAGATAGTGAAGGCATTGGTCAAACTATTCTAGAACTCTCTGGATTCCAAAAAGGTTCCAGTGAATTGGAATGCCACGAACATGGTACATCATTCAAGAGGAGAGGGAAACAGAAAAAGAAGATATAAGCTAGTTATCCTAAAGTCAGCTGTTGAGAAAATGCTAGAATCCATCATTAAGCAAGAAACAGCAGAACTTTTAGAAAAGCATAACAGGATCAACATGGTTTTGTGAAAGGGATATCATGCTTGGCCAGCTTGTTAGAGTTGTTTGAAGATATAGCAAAGGGGAAAGGGATAAAAGGGAACTAATAAATGTAGAGTCCTTGGATTTCTAGAATGTATTCAGTAAGGTGTCAAATAAAAGGTTATTGCACAAAATAGGAGCTCACCGTATTGGGAGTAAGATATTTGTATGGATTGAGGATCAGTTAACACACAAGACACAGTTGGGATTAATGAATCTTTTTCAGGTTGGAAAGAACATAACTTTCGGGTATCATAAACATCATTCCTACGGCTTCAATTATTTATTAACTATATTAATGACTTGCAGGAGGGGGTGAATGCAATATATCCAAATTTGCTGAGGATACAAAACTAAGTGGGAGGACTTATTATGAGGAGGGCATAAGCAATCTGCAAGGGGATATAGATTGGCTGAGAGAGTAGGCAAAAACTTGGCAGATGGAATTTAACAATAGGAATAATCTACTTCGGTAGAAAGAATAAAAGAGCTGATTATTTAAATGGAGGGAGGCTCAAAAATAGATCAGTGTCCTTGTGTATAAAACAAAAAAAAATGCAGATGCAACAAGTAATTGCTGGGAGACTGGAGCTTAAAAATATTCAAATCTTGTTATGACCAATGATTTAAGTTGTGCATGCGTGTAATTGCTCAAGTGTGTGAATGCTGTTCGCTGCATTAACTTCTATTTCCAGAAGTCGTACACAGAAATCAAGAGGTCCACACAGAGGAAAATTAGCAGGAACAATAGTTATAATTGTACAGGGTGTTGGTGGGGCCACACCTGGAATATCGCATACAGTTTTGGTCCCCATATTTAAGAAAGAAGATAAGGGCATTGGAGGCAGTTCAAAAAGAGATTCACTAGGCTGATTGCTGTGATGAAGGGATTGAGACTTATCTCGAATGGCTCAACAAGTCCAGCCATTATTCATTAAAACTTAGAAGAATGAGGAATGATCTTATTAAAACATACAAGATTCTGAGGGGGCTTGAAAGAGTAGATGCTGAGATGATGTTTCCAGTAGTGGGGCCAACTCAAACTAGGAGCCTTCATTACAGAATGAGATGACACTCATTTAAAACAGATCCAAAAGAATTTTTTCTCAGGCAATAATAAATGTCTGGAGATTTCCATCTGCGAGAGTTGTTGAGATGGAATTGAGGGCTACAAGGAGCTGGCAGGAAAGAGGAGTTGAGATCTGGGGCATATCAGACATGATCATATAGAATGATGGAGCAGGCTTGATGGCTGGCAGGCCTACTCCTGCTCCTATTTCTTATGTTTCTGCTGCCTATTTCCCTGCCTGGGACTTGAGTAAAGCAAACCCAAGTTACTCTTGAACTAACGCAAATGTATATATCTCACACTCCAGTCATCTTATGCACCGCAAGTTAAAGTATGAACACAAAAACTGATTACTATAGATTTGCCTAAACACTGAAACATAACTCATCTTCTACAGTGCCACTTATAAACTCAAGATCACAAATACTTCTCACTGACCAACTTTAACACAACATTTTGGTTTAAGACCATAAGTAGTAGGAGCAAATGCCGTTTTGCCTATTGAGTCTTTTCCACCATTCAATGGGATCATAAGTGATATGGCCACCCTAAACTCTCCTGGTTTGCTGAAAAGCTGCACAATTTTGGCTACAGCATACAATTTACTTTTTCCTGTCTTTTTACCTTGCTATTTCAGGATAGAACAAAGTTTCACTAAAATCAAAATATCTTGAAGGAAATAAGGAGACATTAATAAGTAAATAATTGCTTTGTTGGTCCTTTAAAGGCAAAGCTTGGTCATAGTAACACGGCACTGATTTAAAGACCTAAATGATCTAGCCCGGTTTCTGTTTCTTTGGTTATGCTCTGACAACACATAGTAAGTAGTTCCAAATGCCAATGCGTAGCAAGAGGAGTCCTGAAATTACCTCTGTAGGATCGAGTTACATCATTACTTTGTATTAAACACTTATTTTAACTACTCGGCAGTTCTTGAAAGCAAGAATTATGCTTTGCTGGTGAGTCAGCTGGCCAACCCTGGCTAATGACATGTTGCTATCAACTAATGAAATATATTACACACTAGAATTACCTGTTGTCTTTAAAATCTCATGTGTTACACCAGGAATGGGAATAGAACTTTGCAATACTGAAGGAGGCCATTCAACCCATCACTTTATTACTGAAAACAACGATGAGAAATAGTATGCTTTATGCCCTATGTTAGAATACATCAGTCAAGGATTTAAAATACATCGCCGAGGTTGACAGTATCTCACTTAAGGGAGACATTGGTGTAGTGGTAATGTCACTAGTTGAGTAACCCAGAGCCCAGTTTAATGTACTGGGGACACTGAATTTAAATTCAATTAATCAAATCTAATCTCAGTGATGTTGACCATGAAACCAGGATAAAAATACATCAGGTTCATTAACATCCTTTAGGGAAAGAAATCTTCCATCCTCACCTGGTCTGGTCTAGATGGGATTCCAGGCCCACAGCAACATATTTGACTCTAACTGTCCTCTCAAAAAACCTAGCAAATCATTGAGTTCAAGGACATTAGGAATAGGCATACATGCTGACCTTGCCAGTGATGCCCATATTCTAGGTAAGAAAAAAAAGTCAGTCGAATCCAGCCAAGACGGCATTGGCTCCAAAGAGACTATTTTAAAATAAGGAATGAATCGTGCTTTCAAGAAAAGTTGACAGTTAGCAGAAAACTGTTTTTTGACATGAAGGAAAACAATGTAATATGCCTCTGTGGTTTATATGGTGTGGTACTTAATACAAAATAAAGCACTTGCTGGTTTATAGCCATTTGATAATGCCCATTTCCTGCTCAACAAGATCAAATGACAGTATATGACGCATTCTAATAACCAGACTATCAATGCAAAGCTTCTCTAAGTCTCAGTGTCTTAAGTTATAAAGTAGTGAGCACGTAAATGCACACTCCAGTTTGCAAGTTCCTTGTTTAATGATGGATGACTCAGAACTAAAGGGTAGCTGCTGATTAAAAATTCAAAGTATAAAATTCAACCAGTTTGAGACCACGTATTTACAAATCAATATTTCCACCTGTCAAAACAGTCTGTAAATTACAAGCTTAATTACTTTTCACTTTTGCTGTAATGAAAGATGACACATTCTACAAAGTATATCACATATCAACTAAACAAGTTTTGTAGTAGTCTGTTAGCCCATTCTCAGTAAAAGGCAAATGCCTCAGGCACTAGGTCCATAGATTATATCTTTCAAGCTCTGGAACATAGTATAAAAGATATATTTAACACCTTGATAACTTAACTACAGTTGATCAAAATATAACGTTAAATGTATTTTAAAAAACTCTAATTATTGGAGGTTCCTCCAACTGCTAACGTATTTTAGTATTTTTACATCCTGGTGAACATCAAAGTCAGTCAACCATTGTCCATGGTAGTTGAAAATGCAATTCCATTAAATTTGTTTTCAGTACCTCTCAAGGAGATATTTGCATTCAAATAGTACTGTAGCATAGTATCATCTCAAACAAAATCTTCAATTTGAAAAACAAACTAATCCATTCACGTGGTTGGTTTTCTACATGCAAGCATCAACTTGGTGCTAAGCATTTCCCATGATATGTGGTTGATACAAGTTTCCTCTTCCAAGGGAGAAACAGTGAACTCCAGGATCAGACTACGAAACTGATGAAATGCATCCTAAAATTAAGTTTTTGGAAAGCTGCTTTAAGAATATTGTCCAATACCTCAGCCATTTGATGTTCAGCAATCTGCTGTGCCAGCTCCTCCATATTGTTTGCCATTCAGAATATTCATGGGCACTTCCTGGAAGAAATACATACAAATAGTTATTTGGACATACAAAACTTGAGAAATGCTGAAAAGAGGCATATTTTGTTGAAGCTTTTTGTTTAAATTTCAAGAACATTTGGCTGTTAATTGTCAGTCATCACCAATGCAACGCACTTGTTGTCATCTCAGCTAATGGTAATGCTGGATAAGTCAGATCCTAGAATGAAACCTGGCTTGATAGATTATATATTTAAGGTCTGCAGCTGGTTAATGTGGTGATTAGTCACAAAGAGGCAGATGTTCTTTAACAACAAAAGAAAGATTTATTAGATAAGTAAACAGTAAAGCTATATAAATAAACATGGAAAAAGTATAAAAATCTTAACCTAGTCAAACTTTCCAACCACTTCTCATGTCATCTCTTGTAGAGATTCAATCCCAGAGATGTATCACTTCTTTCGCAGCTTTCAAATCTTTTACTTAACGGACACGTTGAAGTTTCCTCTTTGTAAACTGTATAAGCAATTTTTCAATTACAGCTCCATTGGCATGAAAGTTTCATAATTCTGATGATCTAAACTTTTTTAGTTTAATCTAAATAAATTGAAGATTTCTACCTAATTCCCCCTGGCTTGACAGCTCCAGACTAGAATCCACTGAGAAGGGGACTGGGTTTCCTGAACTAATTTGATTTTTGTGTTAGGGGAAATTGTTCTACTTTCTGAACTGCATTCCTCTGTACTAATACCTTTTATTCTGAAGCGAAAATTAAATTAATTGCCTTAATATGTTCATTCTGCCTGTCAAGAATACAACAGTTTAAATATTTTATCCATAAATACTACCAAGGTTCTCCCAGGCAAACTAGAGCAGTTGCATGCTTTCTTGAAACAGATGTACGTGAAAATACAAATTAGGAATAGGAGCAGGCCATTCAACTACTTGAGCCTGTTCCACCATTCAACAAGACACTGGCTGATCTGATTGTAAACTCAACTCTGCATTCCTGCTTACCTTTGTTAAACTTTCACTTGGCTTCACAAGAATCCATCTACCTTTGCTTTAAAAGTACAGTACTCAAGGACTTTGCTACCACCTTTTCAGGAAGGGAGTTCCAATCACTGTCAACAATGAGGGGGAGAAGAAACATGCTTGTTTAAAATGTATGACCCCTGATATTTAAACAACTACCTCTAGATCAAGATTTTCCCAAAACAGAAAACATCCAATGCGGAGGAATGGAATTGTGGGAGATATAGCAGTTTGGATCGGAAATTGGCTTGCTGGAAGAAGACAGAGGGTGGTAGTTGATGGGAAATGTTCATCCTGGGCAGCAGTTACTAGTGGTGTACCGCAAGGGTCGGTGTTGGGTCCACTGCTGTTTGTCATTTTTATAAATGACCTGGATGAGGGCGTAGAAGGATGGGTTAGTAAATTTGCAGACGACACTAAGGTCGGTGGAGTTGTGCATAGTGACGAAGGATGCTACAGGTTGCAGAGAGACATAGATAAGCTGCAGAGCTGGGCTGAGAGGTGGCAAATGGAGTTTAATGCAGACAAGTGTGAGGTGATGCACTTTGGTAGGAGTAACCAGAAGGCAAAGTACAGGACTTAATGGTAAGATTCTTAGTAGTGTAGATGAGCAGAGAGATCTCGGTGTCCATGTACACAGATCCTTGAAAGTTGCCACCCAGGTTGACAGGGCTGTTAAGAGGGCATACAGTGTTTTAGCTTTTATTAATAGAGGGATCGAGTTCCGGAACCAAGAGGTTATGGAGAAGCTGTACAAAACTCTGGTGCGGCCACACTTGGGAGTATTGTGTACAGTTCTGGTCACCGCATTATAAGAAGGATGTGGAAGCTTTGGAAAGGGTGCAGAGGAGATTTACTAGGATGTTGCCTGGTATGGAGGGAAGGCTGAGGGACTTGAGGCTGTTTTCATTAGAGAGAAGGTGGTTGAGAGGTGACTTAATTGAAACATATAAAATAATCAGAGGGTTAGATAGGGTGGATAGGGAGAGCCTTTTTCCTAGGATGGTGACGGCGAGCACGAGGGGGCATAGCTTTAAATTGAGGGGTGAAAGATATAGGACAGATGTCAGAGGTAGTTTCTTTACTCAGAGTAGTAAGGGAATGGAACACTTTGCCTGCAACGGTAGTAGATTCGCCAACTTTAGGTACGTTTAAGTCGTCATTGGACAGGCATATGGACGTACATGAAATAGTGTAGGTTAGATGGGCTTGAGATCGATATGACAGGTCGGCGCAACATCGAGGGCCGAAGGGCCTGTACTGTGCTGTAATGTTCTATGTTCTATCCTCTCCACATCTACCCTGTCTACACTTGTCAGAATATTATACATTACAATTAGGTCACTTCTTATCCTTTTCAACTTGAGTGGATACAAGCCTAGCTTGTTCAAATTTTTGCAATGGTAGAGCATACCTCATCTCAACTCTATTCCACATAAATCTGAATCCTTCTGTGAACTACTTCTAATGCATTCACATTCTTTCACAAATAAAGGTGCTCAACACCATGCACCATGTTCCAGGGGAAGCCTTATCAATGCCCTGTATAACTGCAGCGTAAGCTCCTGATAGAGTCATAGAGATATGCAGTACAGAAATGGATCCTTTGGTCTAACTCATCCATGCTGACCAGATATCCTAAATAAATCTAGTCACATTTGCCAGCATTTGACCCATATCCCTCTAAACCCTTCCTATTTATATACCCATCCTGGTGCCTTTTAAATGTGGTCACTCTACCAGCCTCTACAACTTCTTCTCGCTGCTCATTCAATACATGCATCACCCTCTGCATGAAAAAGTTGTCCCTTATGTCCCTTTTAAATCTTTCCTCACTCACCTTAAACCGACGTCCTCTAGTTTTGGACTCCCCTACCATGGGGAAAGACCTTGTCAATTTACCCTATCCATGCCCCTCATGATTTTATAAATCCCTATAAAGGTCACCCCTCAGCCTCAAAAGGTCCAGGGAAAATAGCCCCAGCCTATTCAGCCTCTCTCTCTGCAGCTCAAATCTTCCAACCCAGGTAACATCCTTGTAAATTGTTTCCGAACCCTTTCAAGTTTCATAACATTCTTCCTCTCGCAGAGAGGCCAGAATAGAATGCAGTATTGCAACTGTGGCATAGCCAATGTCCTTTATAGCTACAACATGACCTCCTGACTCCTCTACTCAATGCACTAACCAATAAAGGCAAGCGTACTAAATGCCTTCTTCACTACTTGCATCCAACTTCCCTTGCGCAAAATGATAATAGACTTTTGGCTTTTCTGACACTTGCTATACTTGCATACTAAACCTCTTTGATTCACTCGACACCTCAGAACTAATCATTAAGGTAATGTTGCTCCTTGCCAAACTGGACAATTACAGACTTTTTTTACACATAATTCCAAAATAAACTAACCCCACTACCGGCTCCTGGCCCATATCCCTCTAAACCTTTCCTATTCATGTACCTACCCGAATGTCTTTTAAATGTTGTAATTGTACCCACATCTGCCACTTCCTCAGGAAGTTCATTCCACATGTGAATCATCCTCAAAAATTCTGCCTCTCACGTCATTTTAATCTCTCTCCTCTCATCTTAGAAATGCACCCCTTACTCTTGAAATCACCCATCCTAGGGAAAAGACAACTGCCATTAACTCTATCTATACTCACATTATTTTATAAACTTCTATCAGGTCACCTCTCAACACCCTATGGTCCAGAGGAAACGTCCCAGCCTACCCAGCCTTTCTTTGTAACTCAAACCTTTCATTAACAGCAACATTTTGGTAAATCTCATCTGAACCCCCTTGACAATATCCTTCCTATAAGTGGGCAACCAGAACTGGACAGTATTCCAGAAGATGCCTCACCAATGTCCTGTTCAGCCTCAACATAACATCCCACTTCCTATACACCAAGGACTGAACAATGAAGGTAAGCTCACCAAATGCCTTTTTAGCCAGCCTGTCAATATGTGAAGCAAATTTCAAAGAGTTATGCACTTGCAGCCCTGGGTCCCATTGTTCTACAACACTACCCAAGGCTCTACCATTAACTGTACAAGCCCTATCCTTAGTTATTGGGCCAAAATGCAAAACCTCACATTTATCCAGATTTTTAGACCATTTCAACCCATTTGATCAAGTTCCCTCCGTAATCTTATGAAACTTTATTCACTGCATACTATGCCACCAATTTTAGTGTTGTCTGCAAACTTAGCAACCATACCTTCTTTATTCTCATCCAAATCATTTCTATGAACTCCAAGCAAAAGAGGGCCCGAAACTGATCCATGTGAAACAATGGTGGTTGCAGGCCTTCAGTCTGAAAAGCAACCCTTACCACTACTGTCTCCTGCCATTAAGCCAATTATGTATCCAATTGGTACACCATGAATCCCATGTAACCTAACTTTACTAATTAGTCTACCATGTGGAACCTTGTTAAAGACTTTACTAAAATCCAAATAAACAATGTCTACTGCTCTGCCATCAATCTTTTTGGTAACTTCCTCAAAAAACTCAATCAAGTTTGTGAAACATTATTTTCCTCGCACAAAACCACGCTGACTATCCCTAATTAATTTTTGCCTCTCTAAACGTCCGTAAATCTTGCCTTTTATAATCACTTTCAACAATTTACCCAGAAACAAAGTCAGACTCACAGGTCCATAGTTCTCCGATTTCTCCTTACCACCTTCCTTAAACAAAAGGTAAAACGTTAGCCACTTTCTCTTCAAGAGACAACTCACCAGACTCCCTCAAAAGTGCCAGGATACACTAGATCAGGTTCCAAACATTTATCCACCTTTATATTCTCTAAAACTTCCCCAATCTTCTCTTCTGTAATGTGAATTTCTCTGCATTCTCCAGACTCAATTTATTTCTCCACAGTAAAAACTGACACAAAATGTTCATTTTGTACCTCTCCCATCCCCTGGAGTTCAACATAAAGACGACCCTGTCCTTTAAGAGGCTCCACCTGTTCTCTAACTACCCTCTTACTCTTACTGTATTTGTAGAATCTCTTTAGATTATCCTTAGCCTTTTCTGCCAACGTTATCTCATATCTCCTCTTTGCCTTCCTGATTTCTCTGTTAAGCATGTCCCCACACCCTTTATATTAAGAGATGCGATTGAACCAAGTTCTCAATATCCAAAATAAGATTCTCTTTAATTCTTGACCAGAGCCTCAACATTTTCATTTGTCCATTGTTCCTTAATCTTACCGGCTTTACCCTTCACGCTAACAAGAAGAAAATGCCTCTGAACTCTCATCATCACACTATTGAACAGATCCCACTTGTCAGACGTCCTTTTACCCATGAACAGTTTACTCCAATCAACTTTTGAAAGTTCTTGTCCAATCCCATTAAAATTTGCCATACTCCAATTTAAAACTAACTTTTATAGAAGGCTTACCCTTTTCAATAACCATCTTGATACTAGGGCTCTAGAAAGTTACAAGGTAGCCAGGATGGAACTGAAGAATGGACTTAGGAGAGCTAAAAGAGGGTATGAAAAAATCGTGGCAGGTAGGATCAAGGAAAATCCCAAGGTATTCTGTTCTTATGTAAGGAGCAAGAGGATAGCCACAGTGAGGGTAGGACCAATCAGGTATAGTGGAGGGAACTTGCGCCTGGAGTTGGAGTGGTAGGGGAGGTCCTTAATGAATACTTTGCTTCAGTATTCAAAGCAAGAGAGACCTTGACATTTGTGAGGACATTGTGAAACAGGCTGATATGCTTGGTCAGGTTGATGTTAGGAAGGAGGATGGACAGTGGATGTGGTGCATTAGGATTTTAGCAAGGCATTTGATAAGGTTCCCCATGGTAGGCTCATTCAGAAAATAAGGAGGCACGGGGTTCAGGGAAATTTGGCTGTCTGGGTACAGAATCAGCTGTCCAATAGAAAACAAAGTGGGGTAGCAGATGGAAAGCATTCAGCCTGGAGCTTGGTGACCACTGGTGTTCTGCAGGGATCTGTTCTGGGGCCTCTGCTCTTCGTGATCTTTATAAATGACTTGAACGAGGAAGTGGAAGGGTGGGTTAATAGGTTTGCCAATGTTACAAAAGTTGGTCAAGTTGTGGATAATGTGGAGGGCTGTTGTAGGTTACAATGGGGCATTGACATGATGGAGAGGTGGGCAAACAAGTGGCAGATGGAATTCAACACGGAAAAGTGTGAAGTGATTAATTTTGGAAGGTCAAATTTGAATGCAGAATACGGGGTTAATGGCAGGATTCTTGGCAGTGTGGAAGAAAAGGGATCTTGGGGTCCACATCCATGGATCCTTCAAAATTGCCACCCAAACTGGCAGAGCTGTTATGAAGGCATATGGTGTGTTGGCTTTCATTGGCAGGGGAACTGAATATCAAAGCTGCAAGGTTATGCTGCAGCTCTATAAAGCCTGGTTACACCACACTTGGAATAGCGTTCAGTTCTGGTTACCTCATTACAGGAAGGATGTGGAAGCTTTACAGAGGAGATTTACCAGGATGCAGCCTAGACTGGAGGGCAGGTCTTATGATGAAAGGTTGAGGGAGCTAGGACTTTTCTTACTGCAGCGAAGAAGGATAAGAGGTGACTTGATAGAGGTTACAAGATGATGAAAGGCATTGATAGAGTGGACAGCCAGAGAACTTTTCCCAGGGCAGAAATGGCTACTACGAGGGGGCATAATTTTAAGGTGACTGGAGGAAGGTAGAGGTGAGATATCAGAGGGAGGTTCTTTAGAGAGAGTGGTGGGTGCATGGAATGCACTGTCAGTGGTGGTACTGGAGTCAGAACTTTAGGGGCATTCAAGTGACTCTTGGGATAGGCACGTGGATAATAGTAAAATGTAGGGTATGCACGGGAATTTGATCTTAGAGTAGGATAATAGCTTGGCACAACATCATGGGCTGAAGGCCCTGTACTGTGCTGTACTGCTCTAAGTTCCAACAGACTTATCATCGCTAGACCCAAAATGTTCTCCCAATTTTACTTCAGCCACTAGCCCTGCCTTATTGCCCTAAAGAAGGTCTAGTTTTGCTCTTTCTTTAGTAGGGGCATTCACATATTGATAAAGAAAATTTTCTTGAACACATTTTACAAATTCTTCACCATCCAAACCTTTAACACTAATGGTAGCCCTGGTCAATGTTTGACAAATTTAAACTCCCCATTGCTACAACCTTATTATGCTTACATATATCTGAGAGCTCCCTACATATCTGTTTCTCAATTTCCCTCTAACTACTGCGGGGACCTATAGCACAATCCCAAAGTGGTTGTTCCTCTCTTATTTGTAATTCCTACCATACATTTTTACTGGACGATTTTTCAGAAGTATCTTCTGTCGTTCCAGCAGTAATAAATTCTTTAATCAAAAATGCCACCCTCCTTTCCTTCCTCCTTTTCTATCCTTCCTGTAGCATCTAAAACCCAGAACATTGAGCTGCCAATCTTATCTGTCAGTCAAGTTTCTGTAATAGTTATGATGTCCTAATCCCATGTTCTTAAACGTGCCAAGTTCATCAGCCTTACCTGTAAGACCCCTTGCATTGGAATAAATGAAACTTAATTCTTCAGACTTACCACATATTGTCACTTGAATTTCTTTCTAATTGATGTGCTCTCCTCACATTCAGAACTTTCCCCATCAAGGTGTAGCCAATCAATCCTTCTACTTATATTGCTACTTAGAATTCCTCCACTCCCCCTCTCTATCAGAGAGAAGTCTCCCTTAATGGAATGAGCAAATTTCCCTGCTAAGATAGCGATCCTTTTCCAGTTTAGGTTAGACCCATCCTTTTTGATCGGGTCTTTTCCATCCCAAAAGATATTCCAATTGTCCAAAAACCTGAATCTCTGAACAATACACCAACTCTTTAGCAATTGGTTTGTCTCCTTTAAACTTTCATTCCTTCCCCTGTTTGAGTTTGGAATTGGAACTCAACCAGAAATTACTACTTTCAAAGTTTTTTTTTAAGTCTTCCATCTAACCTCAAGTTCACTCTGCACTGTTTTCCCTAAGTGATTTTCCTACTAATGCGTACAATAATATCTGGCTTCTCAACTCACCTTTAACTATATGCTTGAAACATTTGGGGACATCCTTCATCCAAGAACCAGGAAAGCAACAAATCATCCAAAATTTATGCTCACTGCCACAGAATATCCTATCTATGTCCCTGACAGGAGAGTCCCCTATAACAATAATTCTATTAAATCTTGTCAAATGCTGCCTAACATAAGGATCATTACAAGTGTCCAATAACTGTCTGGCCCTTCTATTTTCCTCAGAGATGACCCCCTTCTACAATTCTAAAAACTGAACATTTTTAGAGGAAGCGCCACTGGAAACTTTAGAACTAACTTCTTACCTTTCCTGACAGTCACCCATTTATCTGATTTATTACACAGCGGGATTACTTTTCTAAATCTACTAGCCATCTCACTCTGCACCTCATATATGCCCTTAATAACATTAAGCTTAAAATGAATGTTTCAATAACACCTCATAAATAAACACCTCATTACCTACAGAATATAATGTTAAAACTGAAACATTAAATGCATATATCAAACATTTAAAACGAAATAAAAATCAACCACTTAGCTGATTAACTGAATAATAAACTCCTCTTCAATAAATTCCTCAAAGAAAAAAAATCTCCTGAGCCAACATGTGTAAGACTCGCCAAAATGAAAACACAACTCTTTATTTAAAGCAGCTGCTTGGTTTTTCAAAACAAACATTTGACATGTAAAAGAACTTCTATAAAACACATACACCTTCTTTAGCTTATGAATTTAATATAAAAAACCTCAGCCATTCACTGCAGACTCTTAAAAGCTCATCTAAGAAAAAGTCAGTTTAAAAAATGTGTCTTGTTTTTATGGGTTTTTTGAATGTTACCAAAACAGAATGAATAATAATCTTGCATTAGTAGAACATCATAATTGTAATAACTGGAAAAAAACTGTCATAAATCTTTAACTAAGCCTGCAAGCCCAGCAGCAGCAAGATCCATGCTGCACTTTCAGTATACCAATTTAAATATGCAGTATCTAAGAATTAATGCTGAATGTTTGTTTTGTGGCTTTAAACTTCACAGAGGGCTGGTAATTACTGATGATTTTGATGCAGTTACTCCACAATTCCATTTCTCGACAGCCCTAAGACCTCATATGTCAATGCAAACACAAAGGTTGTTGTTACTATTGGACTATATCACTAGAGTTTGTCAAAATAAAGTTGAAGCCACTAAAAATCAACGGGAAAACCTTCCAAATTCAAAAAGTAGCACTCAAGAAAATCTCAAGGGTAGCCCTAAAAATAATTGGGTACTGCCTCTGAAAATAGCACAGACGAGGAAAATCATTTCCCAAGACTTGTGGTGCACTTTGGTTTGAATCCAGGAGAGATGAAGGAACCAGCAAGATAATGTCAAGTGTAGGGGATTTCCTGGATGGAAATAAAAGTAGAACAGGAAGTATTCTGTTAAGATTCTCTGGTTTGATGTAAGAGCGCTTTCAAAATATAGCGTTAAACCTAGCAGTGCTTGCTCTGTTCAGCTCTTGCACAGCAAAATAAATTTCCTTTAAAAAGTACAAAAGCTATTGTTGTAATTCTTTTGGTTAATAAACGGAAGTCTGAATTTCTTCTTTAAAGTCACTGGTGTCTAATATAGGCCACAACATCAAATCAAAGTAGTAAGCTTTATGTTAGCAAACAAGCATGATGCTATTCACAGGTGTGCTGCAAAGCAGAGCACTTCCATATTGAAAATAACTATAACTTTATCCTCAAAATAAAGTAACATGTACTGTAAACAAAACTGGCCACATGAACAGTCCATAAAAAGTTTGACACAGATTGTTCATATTTGCCTTAATGAATTAACACTGTAGTTAAGTAATAAGATTTTTAGCTTATCTAACTTCTCTTCATTTTATAGCCAAGAATGTGTGTTTTTTACCTTGCCCTTTAACATGCAATTAATGGAATTGTGTGCAAAAAGGAGCTAATGCATAATGTTCATTCACTTTGTCTCAGACTAATTAAAGGACATTTCTTGTACCAATAGCTGCACCACATATATGTTAAGCCAGTTTATCTATTTTATGGAATATTTGGCATACAATGTTAAACAGTATGAATTCCATGTATAAACACACTGCAAATGTGCAAGCTGAATTCAAGTTACAGCTTCAATTGTAGAGGTTTGATTCAGAATTCTCTGCTGCTTACCGTGTTATATCCTTCCTTCTCCAGCCCAACACTTCAGATGAATGACACCCTACTAATCTGCAGGATGAAATAGACAAAACAAGTTGACACTTATTAGCATTTTATAAATATGACTGTGATTGGCAACGTATAATACAAAGCTCTGCACAATACATTTTTACGTCCTTAGCACATCCCAAAGTGGTTCACAACAAATAAATTCCTTTTCGAACATAGTCAATGTTGTACTCAGCTGCTGTAGCCAATTTGAGGGGTCTTGCTGGGCCAAGGGATAAACCACAGGTCATCTACATTTAATGGTATTGTTCAACAGGAAACACTGTTACCAAAACAGTGGGAATAGCTTCCAATACGAATTTAATCTTTTATATCAACATAAACTGTCAGATATTCAAAGGTTTATCCAGGGACGGTTTTTCTAATGAGGTAGCATCCACTCCGTATTGCACTGTAATGGAAGCCTAGGTTAGGTACTTGCGTCTCTGGAGTGGATGTTAGGTTCAATCCGAAGCAAGGGTTAAATATGAATAAGGGAAATTATGCAGGCATGAGGCACGGGTTGGTTGAGCTGAGCTGGGAAAATACCTTTTAGTGTATGCCTACTTGCAGATAATGGACAGTAGTGTTAGGATTATTTTATTACAAGGCTTACAGCAACTACACATCCCTTTAAGGTTCAAAAACTCAAAAAAGGAGTTAACCGTGGCTGAGAAAGGATGTTGAAGGTTAAAAGAAAAGGCTTATGAAGTGACCAAAAATAGTACTAAATCTGACGATTTAGAAGTTTTTATGAATACAGCAAGAGGACGGAGACACTGATAAGGAAGGAAAAGAATTTTAATGCAATCTGGCAGAAAACAAATGGACTGTAAAAGCTTCTAAAAGTGCACAAAAAGGAAAAATTTGGTTAAGGCACATTCCTGTCCATTAAAAACAGATTCAGGAGAATTTATAATTGCCATAAGGATCCTTAGTCCTCATTTTCTTGAAAAGATGGATGTGGAAAGAATGTTTCCTCTTGTGGGGAGAACTGAATTTAAAATCAGTGCTTGCCCTTTTAGAACAGAGTAGAGGAGATTATTTTTCCCTCAAAGGCTGTGTGACTTTGGAACTCTCTGCCTCAGAAGGCAGTGTGGGCAGGGTCATTGAATATTTTAAGACAGAGGTGGACAGATTCTTGTTCGGCATGGGATGCAGTGTTAATGGGGGTAAGTGGAATGGAGACTTTGAACCAACGGATCATCCATGATCTCAATGAAAAACAGAATAGGCTTGAGGAAGTGAATGGTCCACTTCTGTTATGTTTCCACTGCACCAGCCGCCAACTCGAAGGATGATCCGTTGTCATTTTTATCACCTCCAGCGGGATGTCACAGCCAAATACACCGCGCCCTTCCTTGTCAACATTCTGCAGGAAACACTTTCTCCATAACACTCTGAGACATTCCAATGTCACTCCAAACACTTCTTCAACATCTCTCCCACCAATACAATCGCAGAAAGTTTAACATTGGCCCTTTATATCCTCTCTCTTTACTAGGCAAACAATTTCAAAGTGAAGCAGTAATTTATTTGGACTTCTTTTAATTTAGTCCAATGCATTTGCTGTTCACAATGCAGTCTCTGTGTACAGGTGAGGCCAAATTCAGACTGGGGAACTGCTTTGTGGAACACCTCTCCTCTATCCATGAGAATGGCCATGGCCCTCTAGTTGCTTGCCATTTCAAAATGCCATTTTCCTCTCATGTTAATGTTGCTCAGCTACGCCTTCTACAGTGTTCCAGTGAAATCCAACACAAGCTTGAAGAACAGTAGTTCATTTCCCATTTGTGCACTTTATAGCCATCAGGACTCAACATTGAGTTAAATACTTTCAAACCACAAACACTCCGGTGTTTTTTTTATATCAGTTTGTTCTCAGTGAAGCTGATCTATTTTTCTGTTATTAAACAACATCACCAACCAAATCACTTCTCTATTAACATTAATACCTGCTTTGCCTTGAGGTTTGGGGCACCTTTACCATTTATTCCATTTCATTCTCCTCCCTTGTTAAATGTAAAATCTATCTCCTTTCAAACCCCCTTCAATTCTGAAGAGGAGTCACATTGGTTTCAAAACGTTAATTGTTTTTCTCTCCACAGTTGCTGCCAGACCTGCTGTGTTTCTTTCCCACAATGTTTTTATTTCAGATCTCCAGTAATTTGTTGGTATTACTATAAGGTTGTACAGCTTGGTAGCAACATAATTTAAATGTCACAGCAATAAAATGAGGTTTCTGCTTTTGCTGGAAATCTGGTCACCACTATAACTTTGCACTTCTATCAGTAAGGCACCACTTAGAAGAAATGAAGATTAAACATTCTCTTGGTAATTATTTCAACAGGATGAATAGTCCAAAAACCAGAATAGATTGATGTTCATCTCTACGTGAGGAAAAGAGGCAAATGCTAAAATATCTACACAAAGACAACCAGTATCTCCTATTTCCGCCACAGAAACTCTGCTGAGCTACTTGAGGACATACTAAAATCAGTACAGTCAAAAGTTCTGATCAACAGCATAATGGCAATAAATGTCCGATGTCATGTTCATGAGTTAAATGAAATTAGTATTAGCAAGAAGGTTGTAATGGAAAAAGTAATGGGGCTGAAAGTTGTTAAGTCCCCAGGACCTGCTGGTCTACATCCCGGAGAGTCAAAGAAAGTGGCCGCAGAGTTATCAATGTTATTTCAAAATCTAAACAATGAAAATCATATGACTATTCATTAATTATCAGACTGTTCAACAGTCACAGGCTTCCTGATCTTAATCGCTATCCAATGCATACTATTTCACACCAAATGAAGAAAGGATCAGGGTAGACTGAATGCACACTTCACTCAACAGCCTGTACATGTTCGTCATTATGTTCATCTCTGGATCTTCACAGGGGCAAGACAGATATCAGCCAGAGAAGACATGAATTACATGTTTTCAAAGCAATGCCTTGAAAAACATGAAATGTTATTGCAGGATGCTTTGAATGTCAAAACAAAACATTTAACCATTCTGCACTATTGCAGCAAACATTCCTTCCAGTTAGATTAGGCACAAAGTGAACCTTATTCTTAGTGTACTAGTTGCCAATCTCAGAATTACCGCGCAATTACATGTATTATAGGTGTGTTTCCCATAAAAACAATCCTTTCAGTACAATGCACTGTAATTTACCTACAGCTGACTGTCTGCTCAGTAAATCTTTACTAGTAGCTGGGCATGGTTATATCAGGAGAGAAGGTTCCGAGTAGAGGTGATAAGAAAGGTGCATTTCTCCACTTAGGGCAGACCCTAGCCTGGGGAATGATTGGAGTAAACAAAACAGCAGTCAAAAAGTACACTTGGTCTGACCAGCTATTTTCTTCTTAAGTCAGAACAAAGCACTCGCTGCCTCACAATTCAGTTCCATCGGTGACCTGGGTCAACGCATGGCATTGTGACACAAATATGCTGAGGTACCAAGCTATCTAGTTAGGAGATTAAAGGAGTTTGATGTTCTGATGGTAAAATGACAGACCTACAAAAATTGTTGACCAAACGGAATTGGACCATTTATCATAAGGGCTGCTACAGGTGGTGCAAGAAGTGGCTAAGTGCACTCACATGTGGGAGGAAAGCAAAACCAACTTTAACTGATCTTGAAAAATGTATTTTGAAAGACAATACCGATCAGTCAGGGATCTATCGAAGCCCACCTATTACATGTAAAAAAGCAATGTTTTCAGTCCTTGTAGTATTTGGTTTCCATATATTGTTCTGACTTATTTGCATTAAAACTGAGAACGTATATATTCTGTGGCTTCCAAATCTTTTCGTTGCAGCACACTTTTTAAAAAAATGATCTTAGTTCATCAATACTGCTGATTGGGTGTGAAAGCAATGATTATCCCGTTTTGGATGTTAAATGAACAACAAATCAGGTCAGTGCAATTTTTAAACAGAACAAATCCACATAGATGGTGCAACTCGACCAGTCAACACCACATTTACTAACCCAACCTAGATGATATGATTTTGCCAAAAAAAGAGTGCCATCAATACATCACTTCAAAACAGCGATATTCAGTTCCTTTTAACCATTGTTAAAACATGAAACTACTTTTGCAACTTCCTATGACTAGTGATCAAGGAAATAAAAAAAATTCAATACCAACATGACTCAAATTATGCCATTAAACTCATTGTCAGATCTAATTTGTCATTTTTTCTTTTACGAGGAACATTCAAAAGATCAGAATTGACTAACAAGGGACAAGAAAAAAGCCCAAAATTAAAATAGGAAGCATACAAAATTTCCAGAATTCTGAAAGGAAGACCAGATTTTGCTTCATTGGGAGATCTTTATGGAGTGCTAAAAAGAACAAGAAATTGATTTTATTGTTTTGTATATTGCACAGCAATCATGCATTCTCTGAAGAGAAAATATTTTGTCTACCATTTAGAGAAAATTTCAAAGAAGGTGGAATTGTCAAAGAGTGAATCCATCCAAATCCATGTGCTGCATCCAGAAGAATTTTAATTTTGAATCACAGTAATATTCTAACAGTATAGGAAAGTTTCGTGTTAACTTCAGCACATTGAAAACACAGATATCTCTCACTAAACATCATTGAAGAGGGCAACTCTTGTCTCACCGTATACAGCAACGGTTAGATCACTCCATAAAATTAGAGATCATTCTCTTATACTTAAACAAAGCACCTCATAACAGTAGTAGATGCAACAGAAGATGTTCAGAGATAATGGGAACCACAGATGCTGGAGAATCCAAGATAACAAAGTGTGAAGCTGGATGAACACAGCAGGCCAAGCAGCATCTCAGGAGCACAAAAGCTGACGTTTCGGGCCTAGACCCTTCATCAGAGAGAGGGGGATGGGGAGAGGGTTCTGAAATAAATAGGGAGAGAGGGGGAGGCGGACCGAAGATGGATAGATGAGAAGATAGGTGGAGAGAAGAGTGTAGGTGGGGAGGTAGGGAGGAGATAGGTCAGTCCGGAGAGGACGGACAGGTCAAGGAGGCAGGAAGAGGTTAGGTGGTGAGAAATGGAGGTGCGGCTTGAGGTGGGAGGAGGGGATAGGTGAGAAGAAGAACAGGTTAGGGAGGCGGGGACGTGCTGGGCTGGTTTTGAGATGCAGTGGGGGCAAGGGGAGATTTTGAAGCTTGTGAAGTCCACATTGATACCATTGGGCTGCAGGGTTCCCAAGCGGAATATGAGTTGCTGTTCCTGCAACCTACCGGTGGCATCATTGTGGCACTGCAGGATGCCCATGATGGACATGTCGTCTGAGGAATGGGAGGGGGAGTTAAAATGGTTTGCGACTGGGAGGTGCAGTTGTTTATTGCGAAACGAGCGGAGGTGTTCTGCAAAGCGGTCCCCAAGCCTCCGCTTGGTGTCCCCAATGTAGAGGGAGCCACACTGGGTACAGTGGATACAGTATACCACATTGGCAGATGTGCAGGTGAACCTCTGCTTAATGTGGAAAGTCATCTTGGGGCCTGGGATAGGGGTGAGGGAGGAGGTGTGGAGGCAAGTGTAGCACTTCCTGCGGTTGCAGGGGAAGGTGCCTAGTGTGGTGGGGTTGGAGAGGAGTGTGGAGCGGACAAGGGAGTCACGGAGAGAGTGGTCTCTCCGGAAGGCAGACAAGGGTGGGGATGGAAAAATGTCTTGGGTGGTGGGGTCGGATTGTAGATGGCGGAAGTGTCAGAGGATGATGCGTTGTATCTAGAGGTTGGTGGGGTGGTATGTGAGGATGAGGGGGGATTCTTTTCGGGCGGTTATTGCGGGGGCAGGGTGTAAGGCAACAAAAGGTGTTTTTGTTTTATCTCCTCCACTAATTATGCCTTCCGAGGGAATCATTTTATAGATTTCACTTCCACAATTTGCTTTAGGGTTTTTAAAAAACTAAGTTTGGCTGCTCATAAATGTTGTTCCTGGACAGTAAGGACAGTCTACATAATGCTACATAAGACGTCACCCTTGTACGGAGCACACTAGCTGTATGAACTCAAGTCCAAAATCTCTGAATGTTATGATGATTCTGAGCATTCTAATGTTCGAAAGGACAAAGCTTAAAAATTGAAACACTCACATCCACATTGTCCTTTCACTTGAATTTTCCAGGTCTGGATTTATCTTCATCATTCTTGGTCCTAGTGAAAACCAGAAGTCCACAAGATGTAAGAGGTCCACAGCGGACACCATTTCCCTAGGACTACACTCATCCCTGTATTACCTGGGCAAAGATACCTACCTCAGACTCTTGCTCATCAACTATAACTCCACCTTCAATTCCATTGTCCCCTCCAGACTGATCTCAAAACTACAAGACCTTGGTCATGGCTCCGCCCTCTGCAACTGGATCCTCAGCTTCCCGACCCACAGACTCCAGTGAAGATAAACAACTGCACCTCCTCCATGATAACACTCAACACTGGAGCGCTCCCAAGGATGTGCTCTCAGCACCCTACTGTGTTGCCAAATTCCAAATGAATGCCATCTACAAGTGTGCAGATGAGACCACCATGGTGGGATGGATATCAAACAAGTGCGGGTCTAAATACAGAGAGGAGATAGAGGGCTTGGTGTCATGGTGCAATTTGAAGAGCCTCTCTCTTTATGCCGGCAAGACTAAAGAAATAATCATTGACTTCAGAAAGAAGGGAGGAGAACATGCCCCCAACCACATCAACGGACCAGAGGCTGAGAGGAATGCACAACAATTCCTCTTCTTCCACGGGTGACTCAGGAAATTTGGCATATCCGCAAGGTCCCTCACCACTGAAATCAAACAGTCTGGGTGCACAACGGGCTGGTATGGCAACCTCTTGTCCAGGACCGTAAGAAACCACAGAAGGCTGTACGTACAACCCAGGCCATCACAGACGCCAAACTTCCATCCATGGATAACATGGTGTGAAGCTGGACGAACACAGCAAGCCAAGCAGCATCAGAGGAGCAGCAAAGTTTCACGTTTCGGGTTGAGGTCCTTCGTCCATCCATGGGCTCCATTTATACAGCCCATTACTGCAGAAAGGCTGCCAACTGCAAAGACCTAAGGCACCCTGACAATGCTTTCCTACAACCTCTGGTCAGGCAGAAGATACAGAAAATTGAACATGCACCAGCAGCTTTAAGGACAGCTTTCTCCATGCTGTTATTATGATCAATGGACTCTCTAAATTCAACTAATGATGTTGTTGCCTCACACATACGCCACACTATATAATTTGTATTCCTCTATCTAGTTTATTTTTCACCCTACAATCTGCCTGTCCTGCTGGTAAACAAAGTTTTTCATTGCACCTAGATACATGTGACATAAATCAAATCAAAAGACTTCATAACTTCAATTGGGACATTCACTTCAATATCTCTAATGATGTCAGAAGTATTGACCCAGAATATGTGAATAGTGGCAAAACATTGACAGACTCTGCAGATCTTGAAGAGACATAGTGAAATCACCTACATGAGAAAGTATCCTCTTCATATCTATCTTGTCAAGGCTATTCAGGAGCATGAAAAGAATGTTGATTGTCATAAAAACTCCAAGATAATAAAATGTGAGGCTGGATGAACACAGCAGGCCAAGCAGCATCTCAGGAGCACAAAAGCTGACGTTTCGGGCCTAGACCCTTCATCCAAACCTTTATTTGCCCCTCCACCCACTGCATCCCAAAACCAGTCCAACCTGTCTCTGCCTCGTCTAGGCCCGAAACGTCAGCTTTTGTGCTCCTGAGATGCTGCTTGGCCTGCTGTGTTCATCCAGCCTCACATTTTATTATCTTGTCTCTGCCTCCCTAACCTGTTCTTCCTCTCACCCATCCCTTCCTCCCACCCCAAGCCGCACATCCACCTCCTACCTATTAACCTCATCCGACCTCCTTGACCTGCCCATCTTCCCTGGACTGACGTATCCCTTCCCCCCCCACCCCCCCCCCCCTCCCCCGACCTCCCCACCTATACTCTCCTCTCCACCTATCTTCTTTTCTCTCCATCTTCGGTCCGCCTCCCCCTCTCTCCCTATTTATTCCAGAACCCTCACCCCATCCCCCTCTCTGATGAAGGGTCTAGGCCCGAAACGTCAGCTTTTGTGCTCCTGAGATGCTGCTGGGCCTGCTGTGTTCATCCAGCCTCATTTCATTATCAGTAAACTAGATGGGTTTTGATGACAATCAACAATTGATTCATTGACCTGAAAGGTCTTGACAAGTTATATATGATTGGATTTTTTCTCGTGTGAGTGAACTCAGAACTAGGGAATACTTTTACAATAAGGGGCCAGATAAGGAGCATGTTTTCTCTCTCTCTCTCCTCAGTGGGTTGCGAGACTTTGGATCTCTTTGCTTCGGAAGGTTGTAGATACCAGCTATTCAATATTTTAAGGAAATGTAGATACACCTGTTTTGCACAGACATCAAGGGTTAATCAGGAGTAGATGGGAATGTGGAATTCAAAATACAAACAGATTAGCAACTGTCACATTGATTGCTGAACAATAAATGGCCATTGATGGTGTAATAAGAACTAAAATATTGAAAATATCCAGTAATTCAGGCAGCATATGAGAAGTTAGCATCTTGGGTTATTAACCATCATTATCTCTGCAAAGTCTTAGAGATACAACAAGTTTTAAGCAAATTCAGTAGTAGGTAAACTTGGGCAGAGCAGGGAAAAGGACTATGGCATGGTAAAAGGCAGGAAAAATTAAATGGCAAAAGGGGTGCTGCAGGAAGGCCAATAATGGTGGCAATGGAACAAATAACGATGGGTCCAGCGAAAGTGCTATTGGAAAAGTAGGATGACTTTGAGCAACTGCTGTATAAAACAAAAATTCGAGCAGAGCTTTGGATCTGAAACTGTTGAATCTAAAAGGGTTTGTCAACAGATGTGGCACTGCTCTTGGCAATGATATTAAGCTTGTTAAAACACTTGAGGCCCAAAGCAGAGTAGCCATTGGGCACTGAAGATGAAGGTCATAAATGGAAACGCAAAGTAATCAACCAACTCACATGTAGACATCCCAGTGTAGAAAGGTACATTGTGAACAGAGTAAACTATGCTGAAAATTACAAGAATATAGTTGTTTTGTATGGAGGATGCATTTTGGCAATTTGCAGCATGATAAGGGAAGAGGTATAAGGACAGCTTCTCCCTATCTACTGTATCTGGTCTGTTCATCATTTGAAAGTCTGCATCATGTCTCCACTTTGCCTTTTTCTCCTCAATCTATCTTCATGACTGAAGTTCCTCATCCCTGGAGCCATTCTTGTAAACCACACTGCACACTCTTCAGTGTTCACATCCTTCCTATAATGTGGTCCCCTGAACTATACACAATATTCCAACAATATTCCAACTGAGATCTATCAGGGTCTAGGCCCGAAACGTCAGCTTTTGTGCTCCTGAGATGCTGCTTGGCCTGCTGTGTTCATCCAGCCTCACATTTTATTATCTGAGATCTATCAAGTGTCTTGTACAAGTTTAACATCCCTCCTTGCTCTTGTCCTTAAATGTCCTTATTAATAAAACCAAGCACACTGTGTTTATCAATTATACTCCCTACATACCCTGCTACTTTGAATGATCTGTGAAAAATAAAACATCCAGGTCTCTTAGCTCTTGCACCCCCTTGAAATCAATGTTCTTCCTACCAAAATGCATCACCTCACTCATCACTACATTGAACTTCACCTGTTACCTAGCTGCACACTCCACCAATAATGTCATGCTGGCATTCTACTGCTCTTCTCACAGTTCACACTTCTTTCAAGTTTTGTACCATCAGCAAACTTTGAAAATGTCCCCTGCACACCAAGATCTAGATCATTAATATGTATTCGGAAAAGCAAGAATGCCAATGCCGACCCTTCGGGAAATGCTGCATAACTCCTCCTCCAGCCTAAAAAGTATCCATTGTCCATTACTCAGTTTCCTATCTCTCAGTCAATTTTGTATCCATGGTGCTACTGATCCTTTTATTCCATGACATAATTTTCCTCAAGTCTGTACTGCACTTTCTGAAAATCCACGTATACCAACACCAGTGTTTTTGTGATAGAGCTTGTTGCCTCTTCAAAAACTTCCAGCAAGTTAGTACAATTTCCTCTTTAGAAATCCACACTGACTCTTTCAAATAAACCCATCTTTTCCCCAAGTAGCTACTAATTCTATCCCAAATATTTGTCACGAGAAACTTTCCCATCACTGAAGGTAAACTGACTGGTCTGTAATTGCTGGGCTTATCCTTACAACATTTCCTAAACAGGCCACAATGTTTGCAGTATTCCAGTCTTCTGGCACCTCCCGTAAATGTTGGGAAGATTTAAATATTTGGCAGTGTCCCTGCAATTCCCAATCTCTCTCCCTTCAAAATCCTTGGACGCATCTCTTCCAGTCCTTTGTCAAATTCAAGTACCTACTGTCTTGCCAACACTTTTCCCCATTAATTTTGAACTTTCTTGTGACAGAGTTCTCTCCTCTGACATGACAGCCTGGGCAGTAGCATCTTCCTTCACTATGGCAGATGCAAAGAACATTTATCAGCTTACCTGTGCCCCCACCTCCAGTCGTAAATCCCTGTTCTGATCCTTTGTCAGCCTTACCCCTCCTTTTACCACCATTTATGATTTATATGGTCACTGAACACCTCAGGAGACCCTTTACGTTGGTTTCCAGTCTTTTCTCAAAATCCTTTTTTGGTTTCTCTTATTTGCTTTTCTACTACCCCTCTGAACCTTTAATATTACTTTTGGTTCTCAGTTTTATTTTCTGCTTTACACTTGTTACGAGCACAAATTTTCTTCTTTATCTTAATTTCTATCTCGTGTCATCCAGGGAATTCTGGATTTGTTTGTTCTACTTTTCCAATTTGAGGCAGTATATCTTGATAGGACCCAAACCACCACATTTTTGAAGGTAGCCCATTGTACAGTTACTGTTTGTTGTGACAAACTCTTGTTCTAGTTAATCTTATTGTGCTTTGATCTTGGCCCACTCTGGAGTATTGAACATTATTCTCCAATATCATCCTGAACATTATGATACAATTGTCACAAAATGCTCTGTCAACTGATACTTAGAGCATTTGGCTCACCTAGTTTCCAAGAACTTAGTCCAACAATGTGTCTTTCCTTGAAGATCTCCAGCACCAAATCCAGAAACACTTGCCCCCTCACTGTCCCATACACAAATAAAGAAGTGGCTATTTTTAAAGTGATTGAAGTCAGGGGAAGAAGGGGTTAACCTGATTATTAGGGCAACAACCCAATGTTGGTGAAAGAGAACAGATGCAGCAAGTCAATAAATCAGTTTGATGGACTGCAGAGTTTTCAACGAGCTGAAATTTATTGAAGGGTGACAGAGTAACAAGGGAAGTCTGAAGGCACCTAAGAGTTTATATAGGAGATAGGTTGAGGTAAGCAAGAAGCCAGTGAAGTTGGATTCTCTAGTTCAGGTGAGCCCAAAAGCAGAACAGCACATCGCAATTTCCACTAGCTGGTAGATCAAAGAGGCAGGTCCTGAATCCTACCCAGCTGGAATGGAGATTTTAAAAATGTCTTATAGCCAACTTGGTCCCCTCCAAGGACTCCATGATGTTGTGGCAATTTGCAGTCTGGAGTAAATGAGAAGGTCCAAATTTACTTCCATCACATGACGAACCAGAAAATTCCTATGACGGCATGGTTGAGATTGGATAAGATTAAGGCAATATGAAATTGGACAGAATCAAACATTATTTTCAATGTTTCTTTAGGCAAGCATATCAAAGTGTTGGTATCAGTCGTCAACTTTCAAGGAAGGCCAAATTCCCAGAACTTGTTTCATTGAGCCACAAAGTATAATAATTTTCAGTTTTTATAAAGTACCATCCCTAATAATGTTTAAGTTTATTTTGGAGCTGACAACATAAGGAAAACTGGGAATGTTCAATACTTCCCCTTGTCCTCCTTGAACCAACATGCACTTTATTGATTACTCTTCCCTCTTGCACTCAAGTTAGTCACCTAAAACTTATTCGTCCACCCCACTTTTAACACGTTTAGAACAGCTTTTATACCGTACTCAGTTACTCCTACCAAACACTGCAATGAAGTCTTCAACACCTACTACTTTACACTCAGAATGGTCACCTTATCCTACTGTCTAAAAATACCAGAGTGCTGCAGCTTAGCATATTTTTGGAAATGTCATTATTGTATGGTCTTGGATGATGCCACTAAACAAAGGGAAATGGAACATAATTAGGAAGTACTAGAACAGTGATATATCCTCAACAGAAGTACAGCATGACATTACATTTGTTTTGCTAAACATTGGAATACAGACTGAACAAAACAATGTGTCTTCCCAACCCATAATTCGCTTAGGGGTGAGGAGGCCAACAGGTCACTTCAAACTGCAGGAGAATCAACAAAAGATGCAACTTTTAAAAAGATCCACTGCAACAAGGATTTTTTTAAAAAAGAAAACAGCTACATGCAAACTGCAGAGCCACTGGAGCATGTCTGTTGGCCAAGTTTCTTTTACTTCTTAAGTTTCAATTCTACTGTGACACAATACTGACAGAACTTTCTGAACAAGCTGCAATGTACATTTTGTCCTCATGTTGGAAGAACATTCTGATATCAATCGCCTAACAAGAAAATAAAATTGTTACGAGAACTGTAATTTATTCCAATATAAAAGTAAGCACATGATGACCTGAGTAGCTTGTAAAGCAAGTCATGGGCAATTATGCCCAGGTATACAGGCTAGCACAGTTAAACCATGTAACTACTATCTGGGTGCTGTACCATCATAACATTTATTACAATCAGATGAAGAGTGTTCATACGGCTACCTTGTTTTCCATCTCCTCACTGGATGACAACAGACATTTCTGTTCTCTGAAAAAGAATTACTTGTCAATGTAGTCAGTATCTTACCGTTTACATGTTGTGATCATAAACATAATCAGACAGGTTTTCCGATTTTGACTGAGGTTAGTTTTATTATAATTAAGCTGAAGTAAAATTTTTAAAAATCCACAAACACGGTAAGTTGGGAAGCTAGGTCAGTCAAAATAGAGTCCCAAAAATGTGAAATGAATATAGAGTCTATATTTTGGTGACTGCGCTGGCTTCAGGTTGAATTTGTTTGTTGTGCCTTTCCTCTGGTGGTACTGATGCATCAAATTTAAAGATGCTGGCAGCTGATTGTTGTGGTTCATTGAATTCTTTTAAAAAAATGCTCTGCTGGCTTATCAGAGTCAGCAACAGGGTATGGTGGGCTGGAAAGAAAAAGAACGGGTCCCACATGGATCATTTTAACATCTCAGCTGCTTGTCTCAGTTCTGCACAGATAATAAGTGCATAAAACATACAAAGGGTTGGTTTGCCCTCTGACCTTCCCTCTAACTGTCCAGGATAACCAAATTAGGCACCACTGTATTCCAATCCATAAATAGGGGTGAAGTAGTGGAGGACGAGAGGGTGGCTACTGTTGTGCCATTGTTTAAGAAAGGGTGTAAGGAGGACCCTGGAAACAGAGTCTGTAATAAGTGGTGGGTAAGTTGTTGGAGGTGATTCTGAAAAGACAGGATTTACATGCATTTGGAGAGACAAAGATTGCTTAGGCGTAGTCAGCATGGTTTTGTGCTAGGAAAATCATGTCTCACAAACTTGAATGAGCTTTTTTTTAATGAAATAACCAAAAAGACCGAGCAGGGCAGAGCAGTAAATATTGTTTACTTAGACTTTATTAAAGTCTTTTAAAGGTTCCACATGGTAGTCTTATTAGTAAAGTTGTTAGGTGCATTTTTCGAAGACCCTCATGGACTTGATGCAATAGCAAGACACTGACCTGGCTACAAAAACACAATCCTTTATTATTAAGCAAGTACAAGCTGAGGACACTAATTGTACTCAACCCGGCACAGAGTGCCGAGGACGGTAAGCAATTCTCCCCAAACAGCGGTCAGTTCCCACTTTTTATAGGTGATAATGGGAACTGCAGATGCTGGACAATCCAAGATAATAAAATGTGAGGCTGGATGAACACAGCAGGCCCAGCAGCATCTCAGGAGCACAAAAGCTGACGTTTCGGGCCTAGACCCCTCTGATGAAGGATCTAGGCCCGTAACGTCAGCTTTTGTGCTCCTGAGATGCTGCTGGGCCTGCTGTGTTCATCCAGCCTCACATTTTATTATCCCACTTCTAATACTCTATTTTGACTGATACATAAAACCATTACTACATTTGGAACATAAAGAGAACAGGATACAGCACTGATCATTCACGAAGTGACTGATAACGAGAGGATGCAATTTCAAGGTGCCGAAGTGACAGAATGTGATTTCAAGCCGCTTAAGTGTCTGGCTTGAACAAAGGTCACTGACCTGGCCACTTCAGCAGAAACAGAAGTTTCATTCCTTTACAGAAGTTTCACCCCTTTACGGAATAATAGAAGTCTCACACCTTTACATACATTTCCCACCCAATCCTATTCGGGCAGGAAGTTTACGACAGTTTCCACATACCCCTGTGTAAGGAGATAAGGAGCATAAAAATTAATGGAATGTTATCCCATCGACACCTCAGAGTTAGATCACATGGGATTTGGTAAGCTTGCTAAATGGAATAAAAATTGGCTTTATAGCAGGAGACAAAGGGTGGAGGTGGAAGGTTGTTTTGTTTTGGGCTGGAGGCCTGTGGCCAGCAGCGTTCCATAGGGATTGGTACTGGGTCCAATTTTATTTGTCATTTATACAAGTGATTTGGACAAGAATATAGCAGGCATGGTTAATGAATTTGCAGATGACACCAAAATTAGTGGTATATTGGACAGTGATGAAGGTTATCTAGATCACAAGGTGGTCTTGATCAATTGGGTTGATAACCTGAGGAATGGCAGATGGAGTTTAATTGGGATAAATGAGGTATTGCATTTTGGTAATACAAGGACAGAACTACCAATTAATGGTATAGTCCTGGGATAGTCTGGAAGTAGAGACATCCACTGGTTCAGGCACATAATTCTTTGAAATTTGTGTCACAGTAGACAGGATGAATAGTAAGGCATTTAGTACGCTTGCTTTCATTGCTCAGACCTTTGATGAAAGTCTTGTTGGGATTGTACAGGGCATTGGTGAAGCATCTTCTGGAGTACTTTGTGCAGTTCTGATTATCCTGTTATAAGAAGGCTATTATTAAACTGGAGAGGTTTCAGAAAAGATTTGCCAGGATGTTGCCAGGAATGGAAGGTCTGAGATGTAAAAATAGTCTGGAAAGGCTGGGACTGTTTTCCACTGGAGTGTAAGAGGTTGATGGGTGACCTTAGAAAAGTATGAGGGCTTATAAAATAAAATGAGGGGCACACAAAGTGTATGACACCTGTCTTTGCCCTAAGGTGGCAGAGTTCAAAATTAGGGGTTATATTTTTAAGGTGAGAGGAGAAAAGTACAAGAGCAGCAACTTTTTTTTAAAAAACAGAGACTGGTTAGTGTGTGAAATGAGCTACCAAAGAAAATGGTGGATGCAGGTACGGTTACAACATTTAGAAGATATTTGGATAAGCTCATGAATAGGAAAGGTTTGGTGGGATATAGGGCAAGTGCAGACGGGTGGGACTAATTTAGTTTGTAAATGTGGTCGGTGTGGACTGGTTAGATTGAAGGGTCTGTTTCCATGCTGTATGAGTCTACAACTCTAAGTGTAACTTAATAAAATCTTGTCCAGGGAACTCTCTTATGCATTGCTACCTACTCAACGGCATATTTATAAGTGTATTGCATGAACGGTAAAGCTCATCTGTAGTTTATTGTTCTCTGAATCAATGATACCTTCTGAAGTGGTAACTTTAATCTGTAATTTTACATCCAAATACCACAGTTGAACAACACTACAAAGGGCCAAGGGCAAAGGGGGTTAATTACCAAACTTTAGAAACAGCAATGATCAAAACAAAACGTGTTGAGACTTCCAACCAAGGCTTTGAAATGCTTGCCTGTTTCAGTTACATTGATGTTGAAATTTTATCAATACATTAAAATACAAAATAAAATTCATATGCTTCTATTTAAAATGCTCATATGAACTTATCAATGTACAATTATACCCTTGCCTAGCTGTTGCTGTAGCACCATCCCCAACAAGAGTTATACAATCTGTATGTCAACATTGTTCAGAAGTGTTTCAATAAAAAGGCCTTTCTTTAGAAGATGGGGATTGCATTACATCTGCACGCCCTGGTCCAATTATCTTGCACTTTCCCTCTCCACCTGAAGAACACAAGAGACAGACTAAACTACTGTGTCCAATGTTCTGTGGTATTCAGGTAGTGAAAGGAAATGAGAAGACATTCTTCAGCATTTTAAAATAATTTCAGCTGTTAAAAATGATTCATTTACAGAAACAGCAAAGCAGCCTGATTCATTGTGAATTCAATTCCTTGCACAATAGAGGAGATCCACTGAAGCTGAATTAAATACTCCGGGTTTTGATTCTTTGAAATAGCATCTGAAATGTAGAATTACACGTCCTGCAAATTTGTGCCAGCACCACTAAAAGGCGTGTTAATAGAGTTACTACTGCCATACATCTTCATTTGGCACAGGGAACAATAATTTAGGAATTTCGTCAATTCACAAATTGGAAATCAAATTTGGGATAATGCACTGGAATCACTACTCTAGGAAAACATTCCCAGATACTTACGTTCAAGTATATGGACCTTTTGTGACATCAAGAGGAGTTTCAAGTTTAAAGACCTCTACAGTTGATTACATGCTGACTTTATAGTCTGTGATCATATGTTCAAACAGATTCAATGTTCAAACATAATGGTTTACATTTGCAGTTTTTGTCTGGATTATTTTGATTGATCATTCTAAGAAGTGCATCAAGCTCTGCTTAGGCAATTCATTGCACATTTTAAAATGTTTTTGTAATACTCAAGTACTGAGGTTACCAGTTATTACAACTTTTGATCCATCTGAAACAAGGTACCTAGATTAAAGCTCAAGGCCCTCTGTTTATGTCCAGATATGACTCTTCTAATCCCTTGCCATGCAAGTAGTTTCAAGAAAGATTGCACTAACTGCAATTCTTAAACACTCCTCACTCTAGCCGTGGAAATGTGCTGTGCACAAAATGATTGCCAGTTTAGTTTAGTGGGCAGAGCATAGTGCACCAAAGGTAGGTGAGACATGTGGAGCACATGATGCACAAGCAGCTGTCAATAGTTGATATGCTACTGTCCACATGCACACATGGAATGCCCATGTGGTTTCCCCAACTGTTATGGGCATTATGTATTTTTTTTCTTAAAGCTGGAGATATTGATGCTTGAGCAGCTGGGAAATGAACACAATCCTAGAATCACCTCTGTAAATTGCTACTTGCACAGTCAGTAGCTCTACAATGCAACAAGTTGCAGCAAGTGCAACGAGTATGGATTATCTCCAACAAAACTCAGGAACTAGACAAGTTCTAAAGGATGGCAAATGTAACACCAGAAAGAGGACAGCTTGTTCACTGGGAGTGCTCTCAGTCAGTTGTCACAGTCTTTTGGAGCTTGCTCTGGGGGCAGGGGGGGGGTTAAATTTATTTTTCTTTGAAAAATTACTAGAATTCTGTGTGTCCTGCCTCACACAACAGATTGCAGAATCATGTGAAATGGAGCAGGTATGGTGTAGTGAGGTTATACCCTAGATAGAAAATTCCATTTGAAATCTTTTAACTCACCATCTTGATTGTCTCTTAATAATCGCTTAAACCTCTAAGTACTCAATGGCCTTGATTACACTCATATTTGGATATTAGCGGAAACAAAAGAAGATGACACTAGTTATGCCTGCCACAACTATGCCTGCATCACGCAAAAGGAAATTTTCACACATCCCAGTCTTAAAATTGGATAGGCAGTTTGAGAACAACGAAACATATTAGCTTCAATGTCATAGCTGACACCATGATTTTGGATATTTCTCAGTAAAAGCATGTAAAATGAAGGAAATAAATACCAAAGATGTAGCTCTTGCACTAAACTTGGAGACCAAATGTTAGTGGAGAAGGTAAAAGTCATGGAAGACAATGAAGTGCTGACAAGAATACACAACTCCTACACTAACTGGATGCAACACAAAGGAAAGACACTGGATTTGGATAAAGTACCATCACAGCCCAAATATCTAGGCCAGTCCTACCATGAGGGCTCTCAAAATCACTGGTATTGATGACAAGAGGAGTGCAAATGTTTACTGACAAAAAAATTGAGAATTAAAGAGAGATGAGCTCAACAAAGAGATGAGAAAGGGAACAAAATGCTAACGTAAATAGAGATAACACAGTGTGGAGCTGGAGGAACACAGCAGGGCAGGCAGCATCCGAGGAGCAGGAAAGCTAGCATTTCAGGTCAGGACCCTTCTTCAGCTGAAGGAGGCAGTTCTTACTACCTCTAATGTAAATACAGTTGTTTGATGCAGAATCCCAAACTTTTTAAAAAATTCATTTGTGGGACATGAGTCTGCTCGCTAGGCTAGTACCTATTGCCCATCCCTAGTTGTCTTTGAGGTGGTGGTGCTGAGCTGCCTTTTTGAACTGTCGTATCCCACGTGCTGAAGGTTGACACACAATGCCCTTTTGGAGGAAATTGCAGGATTTTGACCCAACGATACTGAAAGAACAGAGATATATTTCCAAGGCATGATCCTGAGTTGCTTGGAGGGGAGCCTGCAGATGGTGGTGTTCCCATGTATCTGCTGTCCCTATTCTTCCAGATAGAAATCGCCCAGGATTTTGATGGTGTTGTCTAAGAATCTTCTACAGTGAACTTTATACATGGGTACATACTGTTGTTACTGAGGATCAGTGGTGGAGGGAATGGCTATTTGGAGGTGGTGCCAGTCATTCATGCAGCTTTGTCCTGGACGGTGTCAAGCTTCTTGAATGTTGTTGGAGCCACATGAATCCAAACAAGTGGGGCGTTAGATGGTGAGTTACCCACTGCAGCATCTCCTAGCCTCTGACTTGCTCTTCTAGCCATTGTACTTATATAGCGAGTCTAGTTGAGGGTCTGGTCAATGGTAACCCCAAAGATGTTGACAGTGGGAGAATTCCATGATGATAACACCATTGGATGTCAAAGTGCAGTAGTTAGATTGTCTGTTAGTGGAGATGGTTATTACCTGGCATTTGTGTGGCGCGCAGGTTACTTGCCACTTGTCAGCCAAGCCTAAATGTTGTTCAAATCTCATTGCATCTAAACATGAGCTGCTTCAGTATCTGAGGAGTTGCAAATTATTGCATAATGTTCAGCACCATTGGCAAATGAACCCACTTCTGACTTTATGATGAAGGGAAGATCATTGATGAAGCAGCTGGACATAGTTGGGCCCAGGACACTACCCTGAGGAATTGCTGCAGAGCTGCCCTGGAACTGAGATGATTAACCTCCAACAACCACAACCATCTTCCTATGTGCCACGTTTGACATAGGGACAACTACATCGAGGAAAGTACCTGGTGGTCAGAAAAGGCTCAAAGAAGGGTTGAAAGGAGAGATTTATGGCGACCTGTTTGACTTGGAAACACTGCAAAATGCATTATCCTGAGAACATGCCACCAATTCTACAAAGTAACTTGGTCAGAGGATGTAATGACAGGTTGGGGCATTCAGCAAAGGGGGAGCAAGAAGTCAAATTACTGATCAATTCTACAATGTTGATTTAGATTTCCTTGATCTCATCATAGAGAACAGGCTTCATTCACAACAAAATGAATGCTTTGCAGGCTGATATTGGAGCTGCACATGCTGAAATTGCAATGGATAATTCCGGGAACTTTGAGTGGTTTGGAGGACAGGGAAGAAGAGCCAGTGAAGGCATTGGTGGGAGTGTGGAAAATACAGAAATACTGTCACTGGATGACCAATGTAAGTCATGATATCAAGAAAATATCAAACCATACTAGAGCTATTACACAAGGATCAAAGGCCCTCACTTTTCCAGATAAGCACGTTTTTTATAATTCAAATGACCTTTGCACTTAACATTGTCATCTGAGAACAATATGTCAAAAGTTACACTGGCAATGAAGCTATTTTAGTTCAGCACTTCTTGATTAATCTGGCATGACCTTATTTCTATGCCAAAAAAAACTTAGCTCAATCTGAAATTTCACCATACATTCATCACCTTTTGCCAAACAGAAAACTTGTCCAAAGCCATTCATATTCTCAGTTGTTTTACATTTTGTAAAGAGGACGACTTCATTGTCTCAGTAGTCAAGAAGGATTTTTGAAATTGTGCAAATACCCCTTTCTCAACAAACATACTTTGTATAGCTAGAAACTTCAGACAGACATTCCACACCAGCAGTGTACACACTGGATATGATAGTAGCAAGCATGCAAAGCATCTCCTCACAGCGCAATATTTAACATTGAGTTCTAGGTCAAGTTTTAAGTTAACAAATGAACAAGCATGTATAATGAGATTTTTTTGTCATTCTATTGTGGTCATTTTATAGATTGAAATGTATTATTAATTTAAATTTGCTTAATAAAGGCTCAGAGCAATGCTAACACCCACAAATTGAATTAGCTACTAAAAGTGACACTGACCTTTCCATCAGTGCTGTAACTTTAGGACTATCGAATAATAAATTGTTGACATCAGCTCAGGCTAATGACATTTTTTTGCCCTCACATACAGACCAATAGTTCTACCTGGAGTAAAACGACAGCATAAATCAAGATGGTAAGAATAAACAAAGAAAATAGGACCAGATTGAGTGTTATTACAATGTTAAAGGCATGGGTGCACCAATAATCAAACCCCAAAACTCTGACAAATACCAAAGTTTTAATGTTTTATTTTAACAAATCAAAATAGTCATTTTTTAATGAGATAACAAGATGTAGAGCTGGATGAACACAGCAGGCCAAGCAGCAGAGGAACAGGAAGGCTGGCTTTGCGGTGGGGTTAAAACTATTTCAGAGATAGTAGGAACTGCAGATGCTGGAGAATCTGAGATAACAAGGTGTAGAGCTGGATTTACACAGCAGGCCAAGCAGCATCGGAGGAGCAGGAAGATTCAATGGGTCAAAAGGTCCAAATTCAAAGGAGAATGGAAAAGGGAAGACTTATCACAGGGCAGTCAATTCCTGTCATTGAGATTACAATACTGACAGGTGCAGAATCATGGAGATCTTCGTATCAGACTTCAGGTGGAAAGTCAGTTCAACATAGATCTTTGAATGGGAGTAACAATTCACATTTCACAGTGTAAGAGAAGTTGACAATTATTTCAGGAACTTCCTCAGGTTCCCAGAAAATACTTTACTGAAAGAGATCTGTGCAGGATCTTTATTTTTGCTGCTAGTTTCGTGGAGGTTTATCCCTCTACCTAAAACTAACTTCAGTTCAGAGGCTGTCGATTGACAATCTTCAGCATACAGCCTCCTGCAGTACTGTGTCCAACAATTATAAGCCATAAAACATATTTCATCATTGTTAAAAGCTTAGGCTTGCATTCTTTTCACAAAGTCAATCGATTTTTGTCTGTAGATGTAGGCAAACCACAATACATTTCAACTTTTGACCCTTTTGTAATTAATGAGCAGGACTCCCAGAAATCATAAGTCCATTCAAAACATCTCCATTTACAGTGTCCACAAAGTTCCATATTCCAATTCGTCATGGCCCTTTAATATCTATTCCAAACAGCAACATCTGAAAATCTTAATATATGTTTTCATACAGGTACCTTCATAAAACTTGAGGAGAAGAGAGCACAATTTTTAGGAAGAATACAAAAATAATCACCATATGAGTGCAATAGCTTCTGCCTAATATGGCAAGTGGCAAAATTCAAGTTGCCCAAGTTTCAGGCTGTCAGTCTTGGGGATCCCCCCCGACCCCCACTCACCAAACTAGCAAAGTAAATATGCTTAAGTTAGCCATGACACATTAAAAAGCATGACTGTAAAGAAAAAGGCATTTAGCACTATTCTGAGCTCTTAAGAACAGCAATTTACATTTTTGAGCAAACTATGCAGCCAGTTTGTACACCCAGCATGATCCCACAGGAGAAATAGGATAAATGTTCAGGTAATCTAATTTTGGAGATGTTGATTGAGAGAAAAATATTTGGTCAGGTTACCTGAAGAACTTTGCTACAAATTTCTGCGCACTGATGTGATCATTTATATTCAGTTAGGCAGGCCGACAAGATTTAGTGTCTCAGTGAAAATATGACACACCTAACAATGGAGCACCTCTTCAATGCAGTACAGAAATGGGCCTGAACCCATATGATTTGATGGTAGAAGAAAGCTACCACTGGGCAAAGCTGATAATTTACTGTGGACTCATGTACATTGCAGCTCATTATAGTGAGTCATTATGCTGATATCTAAACCTCAACGTAAATCACTCAACCAAAAACAACTGCCACAAAATCTAATCGAACATAACATGCTTTCTTCAGATATTAACGTATTTAAACTTGCATCTGTGATATCAAGGCATATAGGGCAGTAGGCCAAGTGCGAAAAATGGGATTAGAATAGTTAGGTGTTTTTTGACTGGCACAGATATGACAGGCTGAAGGCCACTTTCCGTGTAGATCTCTATGACTCTATATACAGAGCAAAATTTCTGGTAGATCTTTGAACTACTCTTTCAAAAAGAGAACACTTTCCTTGTTAAATGGAGGTTTAGGTATACATCTGGCTTTTGACAAATTATTATAAGAGATTGATGAGATTGGTACTTTCATAGTCCAACACATTGTAGAACTCATTGCGCCAATCTGCATTTCCAGCACAGAAGTACACCTGCCAGCGGAGAAGATCAGACAAAAAAAAAATATGGTATGGGTCTCATGAATTTTCAAACATTAGAATCAACCGATGGAACATCAAAGGGTGGATGCACAAGCACGACTTAATTGTATATGCTATTTTTCAACAATGACATCCACTCAGAAAAGGCCTTGTTTGAATGCTGTACACGTTCGCAGCAGGGGAATTCATCTCGCACTGATTTCGTGACGCCACCTGTGCATACACAGACCCTTTCTGGAAATACAGGCCCCCTCATGGCTGACTGACGTGACAGGGAAGGGGCATCTATGCACGTGCAGGTTCTCAGCAGTGTTGGGAATGCATACTCTGTCTGCGTGCATGCGCGCACACATGTGCCCCTCTTTCTTTTTCTATTTCTTTGCGTCTATCCAATTTCATGCTCCGAATTTTTCTCCATCTGTATTTCCCTGATATTTTAACTCATTTTGACTTTTTCTGTACCATATTCGTTTACTATACCACATTTTCTTCCTACCAGCTGGCCTAAGCCCCTGTTATCAAGTTTCTCCCCCTTCAACACTCAGGTCAGTCGAATTGAAGATGGGATGAAACTACATTTGGTCCTGAATGTGATTTGTAATTATTGTGACAAAACTGGTGTTGCATCTTGTTTGTCTTCCACCTATACTGGAAATCCTATGCTAAAATTGACCAGCCGTAGAATCATACACCAGAGGACTATTGTCATACAGTACAGAAACAGACCCTTCAGTCCAACCAGCCCAGCTGAACATAATTCCAAATTAAACTAGCACTACCCACCCGATCCTGGGCCATATTCCTCCAAATCTTTCCTATCCAAATGTCCTTTCAACGTTGTAATTGTACCCACATCCACCACTTTCTCTGGAAGTTCATTCTACAGACAATCAACACTGTGTAAACAAATTGCCCCTCATGTATTTTTTAAAAATCTTTCTTCTCTCACCTTAAAAATATTCTCTCCAGTCTTGAAATCCCTCACCTAGGGAAAAGATATTTGCCATTCACCTATGCCCCTTATTATTTTATAAACCTCTAAGGTTCTTGGTTTACCGTGCTTCAATTTAAAAGAAGTCATAGCCTATCCAGCCTCCATAACTGAAACCCTCCATTTCTAGCAACATCCTGGTAACTCTCTTCCAATCCCAGTCCAGCCTAATAATACCCTTCCTGTAACAGAGAGACCAGAACTGGACACAATACTCCAGATCAGGCCTCAATGACCTGTATAACTTTAAATGTAAAGTCCAAACTTCCACACTCAAAGGTCTGAGCGATGAAGGCAAGCGTGTTAAATGCTCTCTTAACCACCTTGTGATGAACCTCTACTGTACCACCAATTTTGCTGCTATCTGCAAACTTACTAACCACACCCACTAAATTCTCATCCAAATCATTCTTAAAATTGACAATCAAAAAGTGGACCCAGTACTGATCCCTGTAGAATACCGTGGTTGCAGGCCTCCAGTCTGAAAAACAACCCTGCAGTATCATCATCTTCTGCCGCTAAGCCACATTTGTAATTAACTGGCAAGCTCACCCTGAATCCCATGAGATCTAATTTTACTAATTAGTCTACCACATGGAATCTTTTCAAAGGCTTTACTAAAATCTAAGTAAACAATGTCTACCACTCTGCCCTCAATCTTCTTGGTTGCTTTCTCAGAAAACTCAATTTAAGTTTAAGAAATAGGATTTCCCTTGCAGAAAACCATGCTGACTATCCCTAATCGTTCCTTGCCTCTCCAAAGGCACACAAAACCTATCTTTCAGAATTGTTTCCAACAACTTACCCACCACTGAAATCAAACCTACAGGTCTATAGTTCCCAGGCTTCTCCTCCTATCCCTTATTAAACTAAGGCACAACATTAGCCACTCTCGAGCCATTCGGCACCTCGTCTGTATTTATAAATGATACAAATATTTCTGCAAGGGGCCCTGTAATTCCTCTGTAAATTCCTTCAAAGTTCTAGGATACACCAGTCTAGGTGCTGGAGATTTATCCACCATTATGATCAAATGCCTAGATTTTATTTCAGATTTCTTGTATATTTACATTTGTTGACATTTTGTAGGTAACATTTATAGATAATGCTTAGTTTTTATTAGAAATTGCCACAGTTAAGATTTTTATATTTTTAATTGCAGATTTCTTATTTTTTGAATTTGATTTATTTCAGAATAATTCAATTTAGCCAAGATTAAATATATTTCTCTGATCAAGTTTTAAATGTTTTGCCTCAAACTTCATGGTCTTTAATCCAAAGCTACATTTTCCTTAATTGCTCTGATATTTTTCTATCAAAAGTTCCAGTATGTTTTTTGAGTGCCTTTTATTCTAGATGTATGTTTAGATCAAATATCCAGCATTTAATTCCAGATTTAGTGCAATCTTTGTTTCAAAAGTCCAGGATTATTTTAAACTTCCTGCATTTTATTTTAATTTTAATTTTTTTTGTATTTCAATTGGTGTCTCTTTATTTCACATTTGTACAATTTGTCTTTCAGATACCTCATATTTCTGTTAAAAAGGCTCAGATTTATTAAAGAAAAACTCCAGGCTTTATTTTGAATTTCTTGTACATACTGTTTTAAATACTTTAGCTTCTAATTTAAATCTCATGTATTTTCAATTGGAAATCTTCTGCGTCATAGATAAAATTCCATGTTTAAAACTTTTCATTGAAATCCTTATAATTTTTATTTGTTCCCTTCAACCTTTTATTTAAAACTTCCTTAATGACTATTCCCAATTGATTTCATTTGCCATTACTTGTATCTTAGATTTTAAATTACTTTTAATTTCATATTTTTTGTATTTTGTTTATATATCTTGCATTATTTTAGGTTTATCCTAGATTTTATTCCAAATATTCAGATACTTTAGTTTTGTTTTCTTGAATTGTTAGCATAGCATCCCTACAGTGTGGAAACAGGCCCTTCGGCCCAACAAGTCCACACTGAACTTTGGAGCATCCCACCCAGACCCATTACCCCTATAACCCTCCTAATCTACACAGCTCTGAACACTGCAGGCAATTTAGCACAGCCAATCCACCTAACCTGGACATCTTTGGACCTTGGGAGGAAACTGGAGCACCTGGAGGAAACCCACGCAGATACGGGGAGAATGTGCCAACTCCACACAGACAGTCGTCCAAGGCTAGAATTGAACCCAGGTCCCTGGCACTGTGAAGTAGCAGTGCTAACCACTGAGCAACCATGCTGCGCCTTACAGGTAGTGCCTCCCCAGTGGGGTATTGAACCCTGGTCATTAGCGTGACAGGCGGGGATACTAACCACTATACTACAGAGGACAGCACCTATACAACCGGAGTCTGGCTCAAACCTGACCACTGTTTCCAAGATACGAATGAGAAGTGTGATGGTAGATTCTCCACTGGCCTGCATTAGCACTGTGAAGACAACACTCAAGAATCTCAAAACAAGCTCATTGCTCAGGTCCCAGCTAACCACCTTCAACAAACAATCACTCCACCACTGGTGCAAAGTAGCGAACATTTATCTGCAATGTGTACTCCAGCGACTTGCTAAGACTCTTGCCAACAGCACCTTCCACACTCATGACTTGTATCAGCAAAAAGAACAAAAAGTAGTAGGTGATAATTGGAACTGCAGATGCTGGAGAATACAAGATAACAAAGTGTGGAGCTGGATGAACACAGCAGGCCAAGTAGCATCTCAGGAGCACAAAAATCACAGGCTCTCTGATGAAGGGTCTCGGCCCGAAACGTCACCTTTTGTGCTCCTGAGATGCTGCTTGGCCTGCTGTGTTCATCCAGCTCCACACTTTGTTAAAAAGTAGTAGGTGCACAGGTACACCAACACCTGGAAATTTCCTCCCAGCCCTCAAACATTCTCACCTGGATCTTTATTACTGTTCTTTCACTGATACTGAGTTAAAACCCTGGAACACCATAGCTAAACACTACTGATTAACAGGGTTCTGAAGAAGAGTCATACTGGACTCTAAACATTAAATACCTGTTTCCCTTCACAGATGCTACTACACTTGCAGCATTTCTCCAACACTCTTTATTTCTGATTTCCAGTATCTGCAATATTTTGCTTCTACCAAAAAGTTGTTATCTTTGTTGTTTTCTTCGCAAGTTGATTTGTATCAAACATGTATTTTCACAATTTCTCTTATTAATCGTGAAAAAAAGGTGGGTCAGTCATATTGCTAGTTTATATATGGCCTGGAGTTATATAGACTGGTGGTTCAATTTGTAAACTAACATAGTTATCTTAAAATTTATATAGGTAAAGTTGCAAGCAATGTTTCATCATGGAGAATCTACAGAACTGATTTGAAGATATTAAATCCACAAGCATGTTCTGGAGACAGTGCAAATAGATTTTCTCCTAGATTCCAAAGAGAATCATTGGGAACCCTTAACTAATAGGGATGAATACCAGAAAGACAACCTAACTCCAGAGACACTGTGGAGAATGGAAATATCTTGGCTCTGCAATAGGGTGTTCACATGGATTGAAAAATTAATTGGACCATTAGTTTGCTACGAAATTCAACTGGGGCATGCTTGACGGTGCTGGAAACCACAATGCACGTCTTTTACTGCTTGACACCAATTCTGTCCTCAACTTCAACACTAAAATTCAAAAACAATCCAATGTTAGCAGTCGAAATAAAAGTTGGTATGCCTATCTTTATGAGGGAATTGTATAATCTGTTCAGGGGTATGTCCAGTAATGTCAAATAAACAGACAAGTTTAATAACAGAGGAGGTATTCCAAATATTACAAGAAAAGAATCTGTAAGACTGACAACCTGAAACATGCACAATGAAATTTATTGCTTCTCCGCAGGCCAAGCCACCTACATGCACACAAGCAAAGCTTAGATTTTGATCGAGTTTGACTGCAGCAATTTCCCAGTTACTGAAGGACATCCATAACTCTTGACAATATTGGCACACAGCACAGGAAACATAGAACAGAAATACAGGAGGTGCATTTAAACTACCGCCTTGGTACTAAACTGACATTGCAGATGGGCCTCACATTATCGAAACCACAAACTTTTCTTCCAATTCATAAAATCTGGATGCTTTCTTTTACGGTCAGCCAATGTCAACTTTGACCACAGGTAAAATGTTGAAAATCTACCACACGGCATTGATAGCAAACACCATTTTAATTAGTTGCAAACAAATAAATTAAATGGGGTACATTCTGAATCCTCTCTCACAGCAAAAGCACTTTCCAACTGTAAGGGCAACTGTTGTTTCATTGCTGGCAGTGACATACAATTGAACTCAATTTCTGCTCCCGCACACTGTTGCGCCACTAGCAGTGATATTAACATTAAAATCAGCCAAAAAGAAAATCACATTTTACAGTTAGTAAATGATGAATTACACTGCAATTTGACAAATACAAACAGCATATCACAGATCATAATCACCGACCGTGCTTTCAATTTACCTTAAAATTTAAGACAGCCCCAAATTTTAAATCTTTTGAACAATAATAATTGTTCATGTTGATTTTAATTTAATATCTATTTATTTATTTCAAAATCACTACACGTCTGGGCAGTAGGTAGTGAAAAATCAATCCCACTCATGAGGGTACCAGGAAGGAGTGGGCACAGATTTCAAGTAATTGGCAAAAGAAGCAAAGAAGTGATAGGAAATAAAGCTTTTTCATGTGGCAACTGATACACTGAGTGTGGTGGAAGCATGTTCAATCAAGGCACTCAAAAGGGAACTAGAATAGAAAGGAACAATGTTCTGGCTTACAGGGAAACAGCAGGAGATAGGCACAAAGTGAAATAATCATTCAGAACTGTTGCAGACAATGAGTTGAGTCGCCTGTATTGGTGCTGTAACAATTCTGTGATTCTGCAAACAACTATAATGCGTTTAATAGATATTAGTAAGCATATCTTAAGAAACAGATTTTTCACCATGCATAGCTTTCTTTTTATTTAGGGAAAAAGAACAAATGTTGCTAACTAGAATGCAGTAATATAATCACTTTGTGTTACTTCTATTATCAGCATAATCTAACACAATAGCCTGTACCAAAATCGAAAAGTTGAAAAAAATTACCCTTTCACAAATCATAATTGCAGCAATTTTCCAGTGACCCATTTCAAGCACATAATTAATCAGGGACAATTTAATGACTGTAATAGAATTTGTGCACATTAAAAGCATAGTAAAGTGTTTCAATCTAAGGTTAGTGGGAATTACAGAACATAATTGCAAGAAAATAATGTGTTTCTGCCACAAGCACAGGTGTCTAGACATTGACAACAAACCAACTTTTCGGGCTACCGGGAAATTCTGCTCTTATATCAGTGCAGCTGTTTGATCAGATTATTGCTCTCAATAACTTATACACACTTAGAATTGTTAATAAAAGTTAACTATGGTATGAGACACCACAGAAACAAAAACAGCTGCGAAACAGTAGCAAGAGAGAACAGATCAAAAACACGGTTACAAAGGTGGCCTTTGAAGTAACAGAAAGTAAGTGGCTACACAAAAGTATGTCAATAACACACTCTGGACTTTGGGGTTAGAACTGCCCGGGAGGGAATAAGGAAGTCTGAGAAAGCTCACAGGATTCTGCCTACGAAATACGGTTACAGTTTGATATCTAGGTAAGAAGAGGAGAAACTGTGAAGAGATTTAACTTTGAACCTAAAAAATTCTCCATTACATTCCTTACATAATTAATCAGCATACTTGTAGTCTGAAGACTATGTTAATAATGTTGAACAAATGCCCACAATAAGGCAGCTTACACCAGCATCTTTCACAATCATAGTATGCGCCAAAGCACATTACAGACAATGAAGTTCTTTTAAGTGAAGTCATGGTCATAATGTAGAAAACATGGCAGCAGAGTCCCACAAATAACAACAACAAAGAAATCTGTTTTACTCATGTCAATTGAGGTATGAATTTTGACCAGATCGTCAGGGAACTGTCCCTGTTCAACTTAAGATAGTCTAATATAGAATATCTTGCAAATTATATCTTTACAAGTCTAAATCCAAAAATGAGCAGCCAAATTGCACCACTGCGTTGTTGTTGAATTGGATTCAGGTGTTAACTTTTTTTGTCTGCTACATTCAGTCACAATATGGAGGACAGTCTGATCCAGATAAGTAAAATGACCTGCTGGTTGTCCTTGAAATTCTATTTGTGGAGATGTGATGTCTTTGCATGGAGAGTGTGTACAAATTTGCTCGGGAGAGGTCACATACTGCAGTTTCTGTTGCTGGATCATTCATTAGATCTTTATTGACGCTAGAGTGGTCAACCCAGAGGTGCAGCCATTTGTCCTTTTTGTAAAACCCCTGTATCACTCAAAGCACTCATGGAATTCTTGAAACGTGTGCATGATTTGCATCACATATTCAGGAGGTTCGGCTTCAATGTGGTCCAACTCTTTTGTTCTGCACGTGAGATATTAGACAGGCCTGGGTACCATTGCATGCAAGTTGATTTCAGTGTACCACTGATGATCAGCATTGTAGTCTGAACAGACAGTGCTCAAGTATTGAGTGTAGATTTTCTCTGCTCAAATAGGACAGCAGCATTCAGCTGACAAGCACACAAGAGCAAGACTGGTAGTACAAAGCATGTACAGACAGGAAGAGTTGTTCAAAGAAATTGTAAGAACTACACTGCAGAGACATCAACAAATTACCAGCTGGGTTCACAGCAGGTTTTCTCAACTTGAGCATGACAATACTTTAATCTCTCTTCACTTTCATGGAATATTCCAGTTGAATGGATGTCAGGATTCAGAAGGGATGTCATTGATTACTACCAAAGAGAACCGTGAGATACTTTTACATCCATTCAAGACTTAAATGCACAACCTTCTGACTTAGGGGTGACAACATTCCATCACCAAGGCACAGCTGAAGCAGTGCACTTCACAAAAATGAGTGTTTTGCAACATATTCAATTGGAATTCAACTGGCAGGTACAGCTAAAAGAAATAAATTAAATGTGAGGTGCAGCAAAACAAAAAGTAATTTGTACAAGCTCTACATAGTTTGAAGCCAAGTGGGTTCCTAGGTAATCCATAACTTGACTTTATGAATCCAGTCAAACAGAATCAGAGCATTATGAAAAATTAGATGAAGGGCTCAAATTAAAAGCAAAATTGTTGGAAACACATGTTAAAGTCATATTAAAGCTGCAAGTAGATGGCCCTCAAAATACAACTGAGACCAATATCGATCATTGTTGAATTGGAACTACATTGAAAAATGCACTGAATTTTATATTTGGGACTTTTTAAAAAAAAGTACTCATGAGATGTGGGCATCATTGACGAGGCCAGAGTTTACTGCCCATCCCAAACTGCACAAAGGGTAATTAAGAATCAGCCACTTTGCCATGAGTCTGGAGTCACATGTAGGCTAGATAGCTAAGGACAACAGGTTGCTTTCCTTAAAGAATGGATTTTCACAGTAATTGACAATGGTTACTTGGTTGCCATTAGGAAAGCTCTTTATTTAGATTTTATTGAATTCAAGCTTCACTGTCAGCCCTGGTGAGATTCAAACCCACATTCCCCAGAACCTGGGGTCCTGAATTGCTTGTCCAGTGACATTACCACTGCCTCCCTTTGGAGCATTGTTAAATTGAATAAAAAGAATGATCAGCAAAGTATATACAGGATTTTGCAATCTGCAGTACAGAAGCACGCTATTCATCACGAATGGTCTATTGCAAAGTCTGTATTCTACTTTAGGCTCCTGCTCCTCCAAATAATCACCTCCCCTTTCTCTTGTTCCTCTATTCCCTTGTTGCACACATCATATATATATACACTACATATATCAAAATGTGTCATGCTTCAACCACTCTACTGGCAGTCAACGGTACGATATGGGAAGAATTCCTCATTGGATCTGTTGGTGACTATCGACATATGTGCTCCCCTGTTCTGGATTTACACATGGAAATGCAGATTTCAACGAACACCAAATTGAAGACTTTTGATTACATATATAAAGTAGTAGTACAAAATTCTTAACTTGGCAATATTTATGAACTTCACTTGCACAAACTGAAAGTGTCAGATAACAGTATTAACATTCTCAAACACCTCAAAGAATAAAGGTGCAGCAATTTTCTTTTATTTTCTTGGCTTGACAAAGTTTTTTTAAGCATTTTTTCACAAAATGCAAAGAACAGGTATAGAAAACAGTATGGCTTTCTGAAACTAACCACTGACCAACTATCACACCAATATACATCAAAGTATCTCTAATTCCTGAATTATTCAGTTAAATTTGCTGTAATTCTTGAACAAATAAGCATATTGCACTTTGGCAGTGAAGATATGTTCCAGAGCCAGCTACATGCTTTATTCAAGCTTTTCCAGTAGAGCCACTGCATTGACATCTACCCACAAAACTGGATAATTGCCAAGGTATGCTCAGTCTACAAAAAAAGGGAACAAACTAAATCTGGTCAATACACATTAGTGGACTTTCAAAGATCAACAACGGGATGAAAGAAATTGTCAACATTGTCATTAAGTGACCCCCAAAGATACCTACTCATCAATCGCAGATCAAAAAATGAACAAAAGAACTGAATTACAGGGTGGGTGAGTGATTGCCCTTGATCTCAAAGCAGTATTTAATTGAATGTGGCATCAAGAAAATCTAGTAAAATTAAAGTCAACGGTGTCTGGGAAAACTCCACTGTTGGAGTCAAAAGTAGCACAAGAGAAAAAGATTGGACTCCAGCAATTATGTCTGACTCTAGGACATTACAACAGGAACTCATCTAGGTGGTATCCTCTGGTCAAAATTATCATTCACTTCAATCATGACTTTCCCTCCTTAATAGGGTCAGAGTGGACAAAGTTGCTGATGATTGTAGCGTTTAGTTCTATTCTCCATGCATCTGAAAGTAAGAATCTGTGTCTAACGCAGAAAACTTGACCATCATCTAGAATCAGAGAGATAAGTGGTAGGCAAGCCAGGAATAGCTACATAAATACTTTAGCTGCAAGGACAGATCAGGATTTGAGACTCCACAAAGCCTATCCACCTTCCACAAGGTACAAGTCAGGAGTGTAATGGAATCATCTCAATTTACCTGGATGAGTCCAGCTTCAACAACACTTGAGGAACCCAACACCGTCAAGAACAAAAGTCCACAACCTCCTTGTGTTCAAATCCCTCTATGGTTTAATCGTTCCCATTTCAGATTGCTAAGAGAAGCAAGGGAGAAAACAACGGAATAAGAAAACCTGCAAATTCATTCCGATCAACATGTTGTATATGTGCCTATAGCACGTCAAGGCAACGGTGCGCTGCTATTTGTCAAGAGTGATTACGGATGGGCAACAATATTTGGCCTTGAAAGTAACTTCCACATGAATTCATAAACATTTTGTAAATCACTCACTTAAAATGGATTACCAAAAAACTGGTCAAAATTGGTACCAGAGCCACTGCCTTTGATTTGTCACACTGCTTGGCCAACAGCCAGCATTAGGTGAGCAAGAGCTGAGCAAAATATTGCTAAGACCAACGTTATCCTGTTGAGCCCAACTACGAACCATATTTTCTAGTTACAAACTTCATCTCTGGCAGAGGCTGTAACAAACTTGCAATAAAAGGTATTGAACCTGACCTCAAGATGAGCTTCCAACAACAGTCCCCTGCCACCACAACCACTACCTAAACACCTCCACAACACTTCCACCTGTTTCAGCTCATTCTCTGAAGAAACTCTAATCCACAGATTCCTATAGTCCTCTGGATAATCACCCATCTTCCATCGTACATAAACTTAAGCTCATTCAAAACACTGTTGCCCATATCTTAAGGGGCACATTAAAAAAAATGCTTTATTATTCTGTATTATATTCTGCCTTTTTAATCAGTTTAGTGTTATTCAGCCTTTCAGAAAAATAAAGACAGGATGGCAAAGTTTGGCACTTAATGCACCACTGAGGGAATCCCACACTGTTGGATATTAAACTTAATCTTGTTTCTTCATTGTTAGTAGTAATTTGACTATTACATTTCCTACAAGACACTTCAAAAGCATTCACCAGCGACTAATTACTCAAGCTGTTCTGCTGTTGGGAATGGGGTATCGGGATACACGTTTTTCTTCCAGCATGTGTGAACAATCCCTGAACCTGACTCTTGTTTAATTGGATAACATTCCAATAACCAACAGAAATTATCCGGTATACTTTTAAGAACAAAAAAAACATAATTCTGCAAAGATGAATTCTTGGAGTATTTTTGGGACAGTATCTTAGAGTAGCATTCTCCGAACATATTTCATAGCCAGACAACAGGTTATGAGACGACACAGCATTAATGAAAGTGGTGCGGTGTAAGTGCCCCCACATAACAATGAACATAAAACAAGTGAATATCAACTTCAGTGAGGAACCGAAGAGTGGATCTAAGACTGGTATTTCAAAAATTTAAGTAAGGGCAATTATGACAGCATGAAGACAAAACTGGCTAATGGAAACTGGGTAACAGAAAAGGTCAGTAGCGATGCAGCGGCAATCATTCAAGGAGATATTTCGGAATACTCAGATAAGGTACAATCCAGTGAAAAAGACAGACTTCAACAGAGCTTGCATCATTTGTGGCTAATTGAAGTTAAAGACAGAATAAAAATGACAGTGTACATAATTCCACAAATGTGTGTGGCAAGTCAGAAGATTGTATAGGATAAAGCTAAGAATGACGAAAACATTAATAAAGAGGGAGAACATAGAGTACAAGAAATATGAAAACAGTATGAGTTTCTACAAGTAAACAGTGGCTCACTTTTGAGCTTGTCCAGGGAACTAACAATGCAAAACAAATGGTAGTTGAACAGATACCTTGTATCAAAAAAAAACAGGCAAGTGCAGTTTCATTCAGCTGGGTAAGCAGCACAGGGGCATGTGGTCAACCTTATCGAGTGCTGCAGTTATGTCACTGAGGACAAGGGAAGGAAAGTTTACCATCATCAGTCACATACAATGCCATTTGTAACTTTGATAAGGGCTTTTTTTTCATGCTGTAACAAGGACATAGACAAGATTAGGTTTGTTCAAATGTAAAGTTCCTGGAAAGACTGCATGGATTTGGGAGGTGATACTATGTTGAAAAACTTTGGTGAGGAGAGAGAAGTTCAAGTTGGAGCAATATTGCAACTGCCAGTGTGAAGGTCACTAGTTGCAGACTCCAGCAACAACGAATTCATGTTCCAAGAGTGGACACATCAACAAATTTAGATATAAATAACTGAAGCTTCAGGTTATCCAAGGTCTCAATGCATTGCTACCAGCAGCTCACTGCAGCCGACAGCCAGCTCTGATATTCACAGCCTGCATTAGCTGGTTCTGCTGCTCTGAAGAGACCTTTGCACCTAGGACCATATGCTGGGTGAGAGCTTCCTTGTCAATACTCAAAACATATGAAATGTGAATGAAAAAATCCTCCCTATCTAAACACTAAGTGCACATAAATTACATGTCATAATAGCCGAAGTGTCATTGAACTTTCTTTCAGATTTATTGCCATCTGAGATCTATTTACAACATCAGGTGGTAGGACAAAATCTTCAACATAGAGGCTGTATATCTGGCATTGAGTGAGTGCTCATCAGAATTCAGATTCAATGTATTATATGGTTCACATGGAGGATTCCTGGATACCAAACACAATATTCTAAAGTCAACCAAGCACAAGGCACCACACTAAGGATATCAGCCTAGCTATGAAGACACTCAAAGCCAACCTCTGAGCTTGTAATCTTGGGTAAACCTGAAGGGAGAAATTGCTGCTATCAAGTCAAGTGCCTTCAGGACAAGTGTGCACAGCATTCAGCCAATATTTCCACTCACCCCTCTAACACTGACTTATATCTGATATTTATAATTGATTATAGTGGCTTGGCTTAACAACACAAAGATGACACGTAACATAAACCCACTGCGTTCTGTCGGACACCCATTCTTCAAAGCAAGGGGCGAATTCATCATCATTACACTGGAGTTGCAGCCAAACTCAGCTTTAGGCCATTTCCTAACTGCTAATTTGAAATCCAAATTTATGACCAACGAGCAGTATTTCAACTGACAGAAACATTGACATTGACATACACACACCCATTCACAAGCAGTTCCTTTTCAATAAGCAATAAACTAAATCCTAAATATTACTGCATTTCAGACGTGTGATTCAATCACATAAATTAGATATTGAAATGAGACCATCATGACACTTGTATCAACAACTGGATAGAACATATCACCCGAATAACAAACATACAGCACAAATACAAATTACTCAGCCCAAGTGATCTGCTCCAATATTTACTTTCATGTAAATCTCCTCCTACTGACCTGTCTCCACATTCTTTCATCCTCATCTCTGCATCAGATCTACCTATAAAAAAGTATGAATGTCATTTATTTTAACCACTTGACACTACACAGTCTTCCAAGCCGTCACTCGGAAGAATCACTGCTTAAAGTCATTATTAAATTGCTGTTAGTGACTGAACTTGACATTGTGGAAACAGTTTCGCTGTTCACTCTACCAAAACTTCACAATTCTACGGATCAGGTTTCCTTGTGTTCTCTTCTCTAGGGATGACATCCTGAGCTCACTCAATCCTTCCTCCTTAACCGAACGTCATCCTTAATTTTGGTAGCTCTTTTTGCAATGCCTCATATGTCCCTTCTTTTGTACAATGACAACTGAGATCATAAAATGGTACAACATAACCCATCCTGCGCCTGCCAACTGCACCCCTACTCATTCCCTATAACTGTTCGTTTTTCACATCAGATCTGCACATCCTTCACAGCAACTACATAAACCCAGATCACGTCCCACACATTATTGCACATTGTTAAAATTTTTTAAAAAGGCTTTCAATCTCTTTTGTCGTCAAACAGCCAACAACCAAAAGGTTACATTTGCTCCCAATCCCTTTCAAACTCTTGACATGATCTCGGGCAGCGGCTCGCCGTGGTGACTATTCGGTAAATTAACAATGAAAAAAAAAGGACTATGAATTCGAAGAGAAAGTTGGAGTTTGTTCGAGAGGAAGTGAGCTCTCAGGAGGGACTTGGCTGCATTCGCGGGACAGCACACACTCCGCACTGGGGTGCAGTTTAAATCGAGCCCGCTGCCTGCCGCAGAAGGAAGCGCAGTTCAGCGGCCTAGCGGGGCGGAGTGAAGTGGCAGAGGCTAGTAGCTGGGGGCGGGGGGGGAAGAATCGAGGTGAGGGGCATGTAGCTGCGGCAACGAGGCCGCCGGGGCCGGAGCTGGAGCTGGAGCTGCGGCTGCTCTGGGTGAAAGGTCACCGGGAGGGGGTGAACCGCTTTCGTCAGATATGCAAAAGGCGGCCCGAGGCCGGGACTCTCCAAAATCCAGCTCGGCCGCCGCCACCTCTTCCTCCTCTCCCGCATATACACACACACACACCGCTCAGAAGTCGGTGTTGCCGCTCCGGTTCCGACGGGGAAAGAGAAGGCCCGAGGCCCACTCCGGATCCCGGTTCCTTCAAGTCCCCGAGGCCTCGGCGGGGCGGCGCCTGTCGGATGTCTGCAGCAGCGGCCGCCGCCGCCATTTGGGCGTTGGGGCTCGGCTCGGGACGAAGAGTTCGAGCGCTGTTTCCGCCTCTTACCTGAGACGTTATTTTCAAACGGGGCGGAAAAGCCCCGAACCTTTTCCCCCCCCTCCCCCCGGACTCTCGGCTCCGCCGCGGGTCAGAGTTCGTGACCTCTCCCTCGGTTCCGTTGGCAGCGCATGCGCACGTGCGTCGGTCGGGGCGGCAGCGCCACAAAATGGCGGCTGCAACCCTGGATTCGAGCCAAAGATCGCCGCTCACTCTCTCCTCCCTGCGGGGACGGAGGAGACACTGATCTGCTGCGCCTTTCGAAATTCTTCGGAGCCGGTGAGGGACGTCCGTCGATACAGTATTGTTGATCAGCAGCTTTCTTCCCAGGGCCTTGGCACAGGCGGATGATGGCGCCTCAAGAAACTACGTCTGTCCCCCATTTTCTGGCGGGCCTCCTCTTCCTCCTCCTCCTCCTCCTCCTCCTCTTCCCACCCCCACCAACAAATATACACACAGGCAGGCTTGGCTTATTTCCATGTCAAGATCAATTATTTATTTCCCTATTTGAAACGATCATGAAAATGGAATAGAAAGCTCTGGAAATCTGAAATTCAAACATCCAAGAAGTTTAGGACTGGCCGACAGTTCAAAATGAAAAAAAAGTGAAAATTTTAAGTAACCCAGTCTGGAAACTTGAAGTTTTGAGCATCTCACCTTTTTCAAACACCACATAATCAAGAACAATTCGAAGCTGCATGTCAAAATATCCTAACTTTCCCTATCAGCTTCTCCATAAAGGTACTCGTCTTAAGTAAAGGAAAAATGAAGGGTCTAGGCCCGAAACGTCAGCTTTTGTGCTCCTAAGATGCTGCTTGGCCTGCTGTGTTCGTCCAGCCTCACACTTTGTTATCGCGGATTCTCTAGCATCTGCAGTTCTCACTATCTCATCTTAAGTAAATTCAACTTGACTTCTTTACCTTCGTATCTCCCTCCGATAATTCCAGCTTGCCTTTATCCCATTGAACCTCCCTACTTTAATCATGTCAATACTGTCATCTTCCATTCTATCTAATTTTAACATTCTGAAACTCTGTAGTTCATTTCCCAAGACAAGTCCCATTAAATGTAACCATGTGGCTTCTAGTTGGATTAGTTTTCAATTTCCTACATGCCGTTACCCCATCTATGTCTATTATTGTTTACAGTCTTACGATCCTCCAAGATTTTTGCAGTCCATCTATTCCACACCTGTTCCTAAAGTAATCCTAATGTTTAGCATCACATATTACAAACCCACTGACTCCCACAGCTATCTGGACTATACATCCTCACACCTCACTTCCTGTAAAGACTCCATCCCATTCTCCCAGTTCCTCCATCTCTGTTGCATATATTCAGATGAGGCTAACTTCGACAAGGGAGCCTCTGAAATGTCCACTTTCTTCCTCAACCGAGGATTCCCCAGCTCCGTTGTCGACAGGACCCACAATTGGGTCCGACCCATCTCCCGCACTTCTGCCCTCACCCTTTCTCGTCCCTCCTGCAACACGCAATAGGGTTCCCCTTATCCTCACCTAGATCCCGCCAGCATCCGTATCCAGAAGATCATCAGACGCCATTTCTGCCACCTCCAGCAAGGTACCACCACCAGACACATATTCCCCTCCCCTCCCTTGTCCGTCTTCTGTGTGGACCGTTCCCTCTGGGACACGCTGGTCCACACTTCCTTCACCCCCAGCACCTCCCCAGAGCCCTCCGGCACCTTCTGCTGTAACCGGTGAAGGTGCAACACCTGACCGTTTACCACCCCCCCTCCCCAGTATCCAAGGGCCCAAAAATACCTTCCAGGTGAAGCAACACTTCACCCTGCACTTCCAAGAATCTAGTCTGCTGCATTCACTGCTCACAATGTGGTCTCCTCTACATTGGGGAAATGAAATGTAGACTTGGTGACCGCTTTGCAGAACATCTACGTTCTGCTCACAAAAAAGACCCTGAACTACCTGTAGGCTGCCACTTCAATGCACTGCCCTGCTCTCTGGCTAACATCTCTGTGTCCGGTTTGCTGCAGTGTTCCAGTGAAGCCCAATGCAAGCTGGATCAACAACGCCTCATTTTCCGCTTGGGGACTCGGCAGCCCTCCGGACTCAATATTGAGTTCAATAATTTTAGGACCTAAACTCTCCCATGTCACAGCCCCCACCCACCTCACACACCAGGCCTTTTTACCACATACCCTGTTGTTAGTCACTAACAGCCCCCATTAACAACTATTCACCCTCCCAGGCTGCTTGTTAGCAACTCCTTTGTCTGTCCAGAGATAATGGGAACTGCAGATGCTGGAGAATCCAAGATAACAAAAGTGTGGAGCTGGATGAACACAGCAGGTCAAGCAGCATCTCAGGAGCACAAAAGCTGACACTTCGAGCCTAGACCCTTCATCAGAGAGCGTTCTGGAATAAATAGGGAGAGAGGGGGAGGTGGACCAAAGATGGATAGAGGAGAAGATAGGTGGAGGGGAGAGTATAGGTGGGGAGGGGATAGGTCAGTCGGGGGAGGACGGACAGGTCAAGGAGGTGGGATGAGGTTAGTAGGTGGGAAATGGAGGTGTGGCTTGAGTTGGGAGGAGGAGATAGATGAGAGGAAGAACAGGTTAGGGAGGCGGGGACGAGCTGGGCTGGTTTTGGGATGCAGTGGGGAAAGGGGAGATTGTGAAGCTTGTGAAGTCCACATTGATACCATTGGGCTGCAAGGTTCCCAAGCGGAATATGAGTTGCTGTTATTCCAGAACCCAGCGGTTAGCACTGCTGCTTCACAGTGCCAGGGACCCAGTTTCAGTTCTAGCCTTGGGCAACTGTCTGTGTGGAGCTTGCGCATTCTCCCCATGTTTGTGTGTGTTTCCTCCCACAATCCAAAGATGTGCAGGTGAAGTGGACTGACTGTGCTAAATTGCCCATCACGTTCAGGGATGTGTAGATTAGGTGGGTTATAGGGGGATGGGTTTGGGTGGGATGCTCCAAGGTTCAGTGCAAGATATATAAACAAAATACAAGAAATATGAAATTAAAAGTAATTTAAGATCTAAGATACAAGTAATGGGAAATGAAATCAATTGGAAATAGTGATTAAGGAAGTTTTAAATAAAAGATTGAAGGGAATAAGTAAAAATTGTATGCATTTCAATTGAAAGTTTTAAACATGGAATTTTATCTATCACACAGAAGATTTCCAATTGAAAATACATGAGATTTAAATTAGAAGCTAAAGTATTTAAAACAGTATGTACAAGAAATTCCAAATAAAGCCTGGAGTTTTTCTTTAACAAATCTGGGCCTTTTTAGTAGAAATGTGAGGCATATGAAACACAAATTGTAGAAATGTGAAATTAGGAGACACCAATTGAAATACAAACATAGTTTAAGTTAAAGTAAAACGCAGCAAGTTTAATCTGGACTTTTGAAACAATGATTGCACTAAATCTGGAATTAAATGCTGGAAATTTTATCTAAACATATATCTAGAATAAAAGGTACTTGAGAAAACCATGCTGGACCTTTGATAGAAAAATGTCAGAGCAATTAAGGAAAATGTAGCTTTGGATTAAAGACTCATGAAGTTTGAAACTTGATCAGAGAAATATATTTAATCTTAGCTAAATTGAGTTATTCTGAAATAAATCAAATTCAAAAAATAAGAACTCTGCAATTAAATATATAAAAATCTTAATAACACTAGCAATTTCTAATAAAAACTGAACATCATTTATAAATGTTACCTTACAAAATGTCAACAATTGTAAATATACAAGAAATCTGAAATACAAAAATCTAGGCATTTGAATTAGAATAACAATTTGAAATGAAAATTGCCTTCAAGTAAAGTGTAAGAGTTCTGAAAGGAATCTTGAAATCTGAAACACAATATGAACAAATACTGAAATTATATGAAAAGTATAATTGAATTTCAGGTACTAGGCATCTGAAATGAACCATTTTGCCCCTTTTAAATAGTAAAGGAGAACCGAGAAACGTTAAGTTTTTCTTAAATTAAGCAAGTATGAGTTTTAAATAAAATATATCTAACTGATGAAATACTGAGAATTTCAAACTAAAAAAAATCAAATAAACAATCAGAACTTACAGTAAAATAAATTCCAGAGATTTCAAACAAAATACAGAATAAATTTTAAGAAGCAAGATATTTGAAATAAAAGTACTGGTAATCAATTGCAACTTTAAAAAAAATCAAAAATTAAAACATATTCTGAATATTGGAAGTAATTTGGGGGTGGCTGGGAGTTTGAACTAAAATTTAGGAGAGGTAAAATTTAGGTAAAGGGCTGCCACAGGAGGCTATATTGACTGAGGGCCTTCAGGAAGCATTTCTTTTAGCTCAATTTCAATGAGAATCAATGAATAATTCTCTGCATTTCACAGAAGAGATTCTGGCAGAAATTTACCTACTGCTGAGAAGGGCGAGGGCTGCACAGCACTGGCCATTAAGAGACCAAGCCTCTTACCTTTTATCCAACTTGTTTTTTCAAGGGCAACGCTACAGATATAAGCAACATCTTGCAGGTTGCAGTACACTGCTGCACAAGAGAGGTCAGTGAGTCTCCATACATGGAAAAACAGCATCATTCCTTCATGCTGAACTTTCCTAAAAATCAGCTCAGTGTCAATTTTGGGGAGATTTAACCAGTGTTTCTCTCTGTGAGTGCTAGTGACTTTTTCAACAATATTACGCTGCTTATCTCATTAAGTATGCTAGGAAGAGCATATAAGAAAGGCACTATTACAATATTCATATTATTAATTATGGGGGACTTCAATGTGCAGGTGGACTGGGAAAACTGGATTGATAGCAGATCTCAAGAAAAAGCACTTGTGCAATGAATATGAGTTTTTGTTTTTGGGAGCACCTTTTGGTGGAGCCCATGAGGGAGCAGGCAATTCTGGATTTGGTGATGTGCAACAAGGCAGACTTGATTAGGGAGCTTGAGGTGATGGAACTCCTCAGAGGCAGTGGCCATAATTTGCTAGAATTCATCATCCAGTTTGATAGAAGGTGGAATCAAATGCAACTGAATTACAATTGAGTAGAAGTAGCTACAAAGACATGAGGGAGGAGCTGGCCAGAATTGATTGTAAGGGGACCCTAGCAGGGAAGATGGTGGAGCAGCAATGACAGCAGTTTCTGGGGATAATTCAGGAGACACAGTGGAAATACTCCCGAGGAAGAAGCAGCTTACTAAGGGGAGGAAGAGATATCCATGGCTGACAAAGGAAGTCAGGGACTGCATAAAACCAAAAAAGCATGCAATATGGTGAAAATTAGTGGGAGCCCCTTTAAAAGCAGCAGAGGATGACAAAAAAAGCAATAAAGGGGGTAGAAGATGAAATATGTGATATAAAAGAACGTTGCAAGAGGTTTTTGACATTAAAAAGTAAGAGAGGCAAGTATAGACATTGCTGGAAAATGAGGCTGGAGAAGTAGTAAGGGGAACAAAAAAAAATCATGGAGGAATTGCATAGGAAGTTTGCAACTGTTTTGCCCAGCAGAAGATACCAGCAGCATATCAGAACTTCAGGAGGGTCAGGGAGCAGAGATGTTGGGGAAGCTGAAAGCTCTGGAGTTGGATAGATCACCAAGGCCAGATGGACTACACTCAAAGTTTTGAAGGATATAGCTGAGGAGATTGTAGAAGCATTGGTAGTGATCTTTCAAGAATTACTGGAGTCAGGGAGGGTCCCAGAGGACAGGAAAATTGCTCATGTAATGCCCCTATTTAGGAAGGGAGAGAGGTTGAAGACAGGAGACTACAGGCCAGTTAGCCTGACCTCAGTCATTGGTAAGATTTGAGAGTCGGTTATTAAGGATGAGATTGCATGCAAAGTGCATGGTATAAGAGGGGTGAGTCAGCACAACCTCATCAAGAGGAAGTCATGCCTGACAAATCTGTTACAATTCTTTGAGGAGGTAATGAGTAAATTAGACAAAGGGGAAGCAGTGGACGTGATCTGTTTGGATTTCCAGAAGGCCTTCGATACGATGCTGCGCAGGAGGCCACAAAATAAGAGCCCATCATACTGGCATGGAAAGAGGATTGACTGACTGGTAGTAGGTAAACAGGCATAAAAGGTTCTTTTCAGGATGGAGTTCTGTAGGTGTCCATGTTGGGACTATTCATGTTATACATTAACAATCTGGATGAAGAAACTGAGGACATTGTAGCTAGGTTTGCAAATGACACAATGATAATTGGAGGGACAGGTAGTGTCAAGGAAGTGGGGAGGCTGCAGAAGGACTTGGACAGGCTGGGGCAGTAGGCAAAGAAGTTGCAAATGGAATACAATATGAGAAACGTGAGGGTATGCTGTTCAGTAGGAAGAATAGAGGCATTGACTAAATATAGAAGGCTTTGGAAATCTGTACTATAAAGGGTCTTGGGAGTGCTGGGTCAAGATTGTCTTAAGGTTAACATGCAGGCTCAGTTGAGAGTTAGCAAACAAATGCACTGTTAGCACCTATTTCAAGGGGGCTGTGGTACTTGCCTGATGTTAGTATTAAGCACATCCCCTCAGGGCTGGAGAGGAAATTGGAGTGGGAGGGTCCAGTTCTCATTGTATATGTTAGCTTTAACAACATTGACAGGACTGGAAAGCAGATTCCTCTGAAATAATTGGAACAGTTAAGAGCTAAACTAAAAATCTCCAAGATAGTCATCTCAGGATAGTCTTTAGTTAACTCAATCCTCACTTCACAATAATTCCCTTTTTTAAGTTGAACACAATTGTTTCTTACCCACATTTCTCACTCTTGAACTGAATAATAAATTCTATCATGTTGTGATGACTTTTTCCTTGGAGATCTTTTACTCAGGTCATTTATAAAATCTACCTCATTGCCCATTACCAGATCCAAGATGATGCCTTGCATCCTAGGATCCTAGAAGTGGTACCTACAGAGACTGAATGTCTTGGTTATAATTTTCCAAAGTCTTTGGATTCTGGAGAAGTACTAGAGGATTGGCAAACTACCAATGTGACACTCTTATTCAAAATGGAGGGCGTCAAAAAGCAGGTAAATATAGGCCAATTATTCCAATGTATCATTTAAAAGTATTGGAATCAATTATTAAGGAAGTAACAGCGGAACATTTTGGAAATCATAATCTAATCAAGCAGAATCAGTCTGGCTTCATGAAAGGGAAATTGTGTCTGCCTAATTTCTTAGAGGTTTTCAAAGAAGCCTCAAGCAGAATGGATAAAGAGGAACCAGGACATGTTTTGGACTTGGAATTCCAGAACGTGTCCAACAAGGTACCTCACAAAAGATTAATTCATCAGATAAGATCTCACAGTGTTGAGGTAGCGTATTGTCACATTTAGAGATCTCGCCAATAGGCAGGAAAAAGCAAGTGGGCATGAGGGGTTCTTTTTCAGGTTGGCAGCCAGCGCAATTCCACAGGGATCAGCGCTGGGACTATGACTGTTTACAATATATATTAATGACTTGGAGAAAGTTAGTAAATGTAGCCACATTTGCTGATGACACAAAAATAGGTGGAAAGGCAGGTTGCAAGAGGGATACAAACTGTTTATAGGGAGATATTGCAAGATTAAGTAAGCTGGCAAAATATTGGCAAATATGGTGTAATATGAGAAAATGGGAAGTTGTTCATTTTGGAAGGGAGGACAAAAGAATATTATTACTTAAATGGAAAATATTTGTAGAAGGCTACAACACAAAGGGATTTGCGGCTACTTGTGCATGGAACACAAAAAAACTAGCACATTGTTTCACTAGGTATTCAGGAATGCCAATGGAATGTTGGCCCATATTTCAAGGGGGGAGGAATTTAAGGGTAGGGAAGTTTTACTGCAACTGTACAGGGTGCCAGTGAGACCACATTTGGAGTATTGTTAACAGTTTGCGTCCCCTTATTTCAGAAAAGAATTTAGAAGTATAAGAGGTGACCTCATGGAAACATATAGGATTCTTAAGGAGCTTTTAGGTTAAATGCTGAGTGGATGTTTCCTCGCATGGGAGAGTCTGGGATGGGAGGGCATTGTCTCAGAATAAAGAAATTCTAATTTAAGACAGAGAAAAGGAAGAACATTTTCTCTTAGAGGGTTGAATGTCTTTGGAACCCCTTGCCAAGGAGAGTTGTGACAGTAGAGTCCTTGAATATATTTAAGGCTGAGTGAGATAGATTCTTGATCAGTGGAGAAAATCAAGGGTGACAGGGAAAGTGCAGGAAAGTGGAAGTGAGGAATGTCAGATTATTCATGATCCTATTGAATGGAGGAGCAGACTCAACAGGCCAAATGGCCTATTTCTGTTCTCATTTCTTAGGGTTTTGGGATTATGATCTGAGCCAGGAGAAAACTGGGAGAGGGTAAATAAAGTCAAGGAATTAAATGCATGAGTTAATAGTGGTGTGACAGGAACCGGTTTCAATTCATGCGGCACTGGGCACCAGTACTGGGATTGAAGGGAGCTGTTCTGGTGGGATGGCTTCATTTCAGCTGTGCTTGGACCATGTCCTTGCAGAACAATTAAATAAGGCTATGGAAAGGGCCTTAAAACAATTAGAGGTGGGGAGGTTTTGTTTGGGAGAATGTGTGGGCATATAAAGCAAAAAGATATGACTATAAGACTATTGCAGGTCGACTGTTTTAATAATGATACCCAGAATGCGAAAGGGTAGAAGTAGTATTCTAAAAAACAAAGGAGCAAAGAGGGGAAAATGGCAAAAAGACAGCATCAATGGTTCTTTACTTAAATACACATTGTATTCCAAATGTAATAAATAAATAAATGCCATAAATAGACATTAATGGGCGTGATCTTCTAACCATTACAGAGACATAGTTAAACAACGCTGCAAATTAAATACTCAGGGCAATGTAACTTTTCAAAAGGGCGGCAGGAACCATAGTGAAACAGCTTTGTTAGCATGACATGGAATAAGTACAAGAAATAATTCCAAATTAGAGAATGTAGAATCCTCAAGAGTGGAGGTAAGAAAGAAATAACAAAGGAATAAAGACACTGGTTGGAGTAGTCTGTAGGCCCCCTCACAGTAGCTGTTCTGTACATCAGAGAATAAATAATAACAATGAGAGCTGTAAGAAGGGCAGTGCATTGATCATAGGTGACGTTAATCTTCATGCGTAAAATCGTAGTCTCCCCATTGTGTGGAAATAGGCCATTCAGCCTAACTAGTCCACGCAGACCTTCTGAAGAAAATACCACCCAGACTCATCCCCCTACCCTATCCCTGCATTTCCCATAGCTAACGCACCTAACCTACACATCCCTGAACACTATGGACAATTTAGTATCACCAATCCACTTAATTTACACATCTTTGGATTGTGGGAGGAAACTGGAGCACCCACCATAAACCCACACAGACACGGGGAGAACATGCAAATTCCACACAGATAGTCACCTGAGTCTGAAATTGAACCCGGGTCTTTGGCACTTGTGAGGCAACCATGCTAACCACCAAGCCACTGTGCTGCCTATAGTTGTAGAAAATCAAATTGGCAAAGCTAACTATGTGGAAGCATTCATAGAGTATATTTGGAACAGATTCTAAATGAATATGTTGTAGCTAAAACCAGCAATTTAGCCATTTTGGACCCGGTAAAGTATAATAAGGCATATTTAATACATTAAAATAAAACAGAGACCTGCGGATGCTGGAAATCTGAAACAAGGAGGAGAAATTGTTGGAAAATAACTCAGCAGGTGTAGCAGCATCTGTGATATGAGTTAATGTTTCAAGTCTAGTTCTGTTTTCACTCCACAGCTGTGCAGAGTTTCTCTCGCAATTTCTGTCTTTGTTTCATGTTTAATAAATGATCTCTGAGTAAGATCTCTCTTTAGGGAACAGTGACCATAACATGATAGAATGTAGCATTCAGTTTCAGAGAGAAAAGCATGGGTTGGAAATAACCATGTTAAAGTTAAATAAGGGTAATTACGTAGGGATGAGGACTGCATTGGCTGATGTGCACTGGAAAAGGAATTAAGTAGCAAAGATGTTTCAGCAACAATGGCAGATATTTAAGAAAATAATTCAAAACTTGCAACAAAGGTCTATCCCTGTGATAATAGAAACTGTAGGTGCTGGAGAATCCGAGATAACAAGGTGTGGAATTGAATGAACACAGCAGGCCAAGCAGCATCTTAGGAGCAGGAAAGCTGACGTCTTCACCATTCCCCCAGACCTCCCCCTTACTGAGGACGAACGATTAGTCCTCAGTAAAGGGCTCGCCTGTGTCCCCCTCCACCCACACATCAACGAGTACTGGTCACATTTGGACATTGAGCAGTTTTTTTGCTGCCTTCCACCCCGCCTCTTTAACTGGTCTGTCTCCTCTCCACCTATCTTCTCTATCCATCTTCGATCTGCGTCCCCCTCTCTCCCTATTTATTTCAGAACCCTCTTTCCCTCCCCCATTTCTGATGAAGGGTCTAGGCCCGAATGTCAGCTCCTGCTCCTCTGATGCTGCTTGGCCTGATGTGTTCATCCAGCTCCATACCTTGTTATCTCTATCCCTGGGAGGAAGGATTCTAGGAGATAAACCCAACTATGGTTAACCTAGGAAATCAAAAGTAATATCAAAGTGAAAGGAAAATTATACAACATGGAACAATGACTAGTGGTAAACTAGAGGATGAGAAAATTTTAAGAGCCAATTAAAGACGACCAAAAATATTAAGAGGGAGTGAATGGACTATGGAATGGACAGTAAGACCTATTTAGCTATATAAAAAGGAAAAGAAGTCAAAGTCAACATAGGCTACCTAGAGAACAAAGCTGTTGAAATAATAATGGGTAATGGTGGAGGAGCTAAATACATATTTTGCATCAGTCTTTACAGTAGGAGACACTAATAGCATTCCTCAAATATTAGATGATGAATGGGCTAATGGGGTGGGGAGAAATCAACAAAAATAAGAGAAAAAAGTACTTGGGAAACTAATGGGCCTGAAGGCCTGATGGATTACATGTCATGAATGTAATAGCAGAGCATTTGGAAATGCATTTATAATCAAGCAGTCATAAAGGGGAAATCATGCCTGACAAATTTATTACAGTTCTTTGAGGAGTTAACAAGTAGGTAGATAAAAGGAAATCAATAGATATAATAGATTTAGATTTCCAAAAGACATTTAATGAGGTCCTCGTACTTAAGGCTAAATTAAGACCCCATGATGTTAAACAGGGACAATATTAGCGTGGATAGAAGATTGTATAAGTAACAGAAGACTGGAGTTGGGAGTAAAGGGGAAATTTTCAGGATGGCAACTGGTAACTAGTGGAGTAGTACATGATCAGTGCTGGGACCAGTAATATTTACAATATATACAGTCGGTTCTGCTATAATCTGTGTTTCTTCAATGTGAATTGGCATTAACGTGATTGAAGAATTTAGAACACTATTTGTAGAACACAAATATTTCTTACCTGTATTGGCTGTAACACAACTCCGGCCTATTAGGTTAAATAGCGCGGCCATTGTGCAATTTTCTTGTAACTTGAGATCACATGAGAACAGAACTATCACATTCTATCAGAACTGACAGTATTAATGACTTGGATGGGGGAAGTAAATATACTAGTGCCAAGTTTGCAGATGGTACAAAAATGTGTGGGAAGGCAAGTGGTGAAGATGACATAATGCATATACAGAGAGATAGGGACAAATTAGGTGAACGGGCAGAAATTTTGCAGATAAAACATAATGTGGGTAAATGTCATATTTACGCACATTATGTACTTTGACAGGAAGAATAGAAGAGCTGCATATTATTTAAATGGGGAAAGACTATAGAAGATTGTACCACAGAGGGATTTGAATGTCTTTATGCATGAATAAATATCTGTAGAACAAATAGCTTGATCCCTGTGATGGTGGTAATAAGTCTGAACCTATACTTCCCATTTATCCATTGCCACATCTCAGCTTTTTGTTTGAAGAGGTTTGATTCTTGTCTCACACTAGCAGTTGCTTTTGACTTGTGTTCTTATTGTGTTTTTGGAGCCTAGAACTAGGGGGCATGGCCTCCGCCTAAGAAATGAGCCATGATGACTGAGTTGAGAAATGTTCCCACTTGGAGTGGAATGTGAATCACTGAATCCTCTATACTCGGAGTTGTGTATGTTCAGTGGGTATATTTAAAGCAACAATCAATATGTTTTTGGATTCTAACAAATCAAAAGATATGGAGATTGAGTGAGAAACTAGTGATCAAGTTGGGAATCAATCATGGAGTTTCTTAAATAGCAGAGCAAGCTCAAGGGGCATTGTGGCTTATTTTTATTTCTTATTTCTTGTCTTCCTGGAACATAGTATTAGGCCATTTAATCTGTCAGTCCAGCTCCTTTCAATTAGTTAATGCCTGATTGCCTGCCTTAATGCCATTTTCCCCTTTGCCTCATATCTCTTGGTACCGTTGTTGATCAGAAAGCTACTCCATTCTGTCTTGTGAATTTGCTCAATTATTGAGGTTCCATAGCCCTGTAGGATTGAGAATTATAAGGCTCGCCACCCTCTGTGGAAATTCCTTCTATGTAGTCATAAGTGGCATATCCCTTATTCTGAGGGGGCAGCACAGTGGCTTGGTGGTTAGCAGCGCTGCCGCACAGCACCAAGGACTTGGGTTCAATTCCACCCTCAGGCAACTGTCTGTGTGGAGTTTGCACATTCTCCCTGTGTCTGCATGGGTTTCCTCCTGGTGCTCCAGTTTCCTCCCACAGTCCAAAGATGTGCAGGTTAGGTGGATTGGCCATGCTAAATTGCCCACAGCGTTCAGGGATGTGTAGCTTAGGTGGCTTATAGGGGGATGGGTCTAGGTGGGATGTTCCAAGTGTAGGTGTGGACTTGTTGGGCTGAAGAGCCTGTTTCGACACTGAAGGGATTCTATGAACTACGATTTGATTTGAATCACAAGAAGCTAGAAAGCAAGTTCAGCAGGTATTATGGAAGGCAAATGGCTGTTGGCTTTTATGTCAAAGGGAATGGAGTAAAAAAAAATCAGGAGGTCTTGCTAAAAGACTTTCCTTCTCAGCTTTTTCCTTTCGCTGAGGTATGGTGACCCTCAGGTTAAACCAGTTGTCTCTCTCTTATAAGAGAGCATTTTATGGTGCTTTAAGACTTATGGCAACTTTACTTCCACCTTTACCTAGGACTAGAGGGCATAATCTCAGAGTAAGAGGTTACCCAGTTAGGATAGATACAGGGCTGAATTTCTTCTCTGAGAGGGTGCTGAGTCTGTGGAATTCATTAATGTAGAAGGCTGTAAAGGCTGGATTGTTAAGTGTATTCATGGATGCGATAGACTGAGTATTTATCAGCAAGAGAATTAAGAGTTATGGGAAAGGATAGGAAAGGGGAATTATTGAGTCAGCCATGATCCTGTTGAATGGTGGAACAGACTTGATGGGCCAAATGGCTTATTTCTGCTTCTAACTTATACCTATTACTACTGCATGTTCTAGTTTCTCTCTCTATTAATCTGTCCTCTATCCATGCCAACGTACTACAACTAACATCATGGACTGTAATCTTATTAAGTAGCTTTATATGCAGTAACCTCATTGAATGCCTTTTGGAAATCCAAATATATTACATCTATTGTTTTCCTTTTCTCTATCCTGCTTGTTACCTCCTCAAACAACTATAATGATTTCCCTTTCGTAAAGCCATGCTGACTCTGTTTGATTATATTATGTGTTTCTAAATGCTGTGCTATTATATCCTTTATAATAAAGTCTAATGTTTTGGGGAAAGGCAGATTTTATTAAACTAAGGCAGGATCTGGTCAAAATAGACTGAGAACAGCTACTTATGGGTAAATTTACAGCAGAACAGTGGACGACATTCCAAATGGAATTGCTGAGGAGGAGGCTTGTTGCTGCTCTGTTTGGGGTGAAACATATAAGCAACAAGCCCAGAGAACGCTGGATGTCTAGGAATATTCAGTTCTGGATAAGGAGAAGAGAAGCTTTTAACAGCAAGGATACTATTAACTTGGAGAGGATTCAGAAAAGATTTACCAGCATGTTGCCGAGAATGGAGGATTTGAGTTATAAAAAATTACTGAATAGGCTGGGACTTTTTTTCACTAAAATGTTAAGAGGTTAAGGGATGACCTTATAGAAGTTTATAAAATCATGGAGGGGCATAGATAAGGTGAATGGCAGGTGTCTTTTTTCTGGGATGAGGGATTTCAAAATGAGGGAGTATTTTTAAGGTGAAAGGAGAAAGATTCAAAAAGGACATTTTACACAAAAGGTGATTAGTGTGTGGAATGAACTGCCAGGAAAAGTTGTGTTGTGGATGGAGATAGAGTTACAATGTTCAAAAGACATTTGGGTAATTTCATGAAGTGGGAGTTTTTGGAGGGATATGGGCCAAACACAGGCAGGTGGGACTAGTATAGTTTGAGAACATGATTGGTATGGACTAGTTGGACCAAAGCATCTGTTTCTGTGCTGTATGACTCTAGGTATAAAGAGAGCAAGTCAACTGATGTGCCTGTGGAGTAAATGAAGTGCTGTGGAAAACTTAAGGAAACAATTAAGAGAGCAAAGAGGGGGCAGGAGAAAATATTGGAGGATCGAATTAGGGAGAATCTCAAAAATATTGTCTGAGTATATCCATGGGGAAAGGATAATCACGGAAAGTATAGGCCCCATTAGGGTCTAAGGGGACAATTGCACTTGGAGCCAGAGGACTTTGGTAGGGTGTATTAATTGAATATTTCACATCTGCCTTCACTTTGGAGGAGGATAATGTAGGTATAGAATTTGGGAAGAGGGACTGTGAGATTCTTGAGCAGCTTCGTGCAGGGAGTGATAAGGTATTGGAGGTTTTGGTGGGCTTAAAAGTGGACAAATCCCAGATCCAGATGAGTTGTATCTCAGATAGGTGTGGAAGATGAGGGAGAAAATTACAGGGGCCCTGTCCCAAATTTTTAATTCTTCAATGGCCACAGGGGATGTGCCAGACAACTGGAGAAGAGTTAATGTGTTTTCACTTTTCAAGGAGGCTGGTAAACGTAAACCAGAGAATTATACACTAGTGAGTCTACATCAGGAGTAGAGAGACTATCAAAGAAAATTCTGAAGGAAAGAATTTATTTCCACTTAGAATTACACAATTTAATCAGGGATAGTCAGCATTGCATTATCGGGGGGAGGGAGGTAATGCCTCACAAATCTGCTAGAATTTTTTTGAGGAGATGGTTAGATGTGTAGATGAGGGTGATATCGTTAGTTTATATGGATTTCAGTAAAGCCTTTGATAATGTCCCAACACATGAGAGTCTTATAGAGAAGGTAAATGCACATGGGATCCAGAGTAATTTGGCAAGTTGGATCCAAAAATCGGCTTACTGGCCGGAGACAAAGTGTGTTGGGAGAAGGCTGTTTATATGACTGGAGGCGGTGTCCGATAGTGTGCCACAGGGGCCAGTGCTGGGTCCCTTAATATTCCTGATATATACAAATAATATAAATAAGAGTGTGGGGGGATAAGTAAGTTTGCAGATGACATTAAGTTTGGTCGTGGTTGGCAGTGAGGAAGAAGGTCTTAAGTTACACTGGGATATCAACGAATTAGTCGTACGGGCAAATCAGTGGAAGATGGAATTTAACCCTGATATTTGTGAGGTGATGCACTTCAATTGTAATAAGACAAGGCAAGACCGTGGGAAGTTCAAAGAAATGGAGGGATCTTGGGGTGCTTGTCTATTGATCCCAGAAGGTAGCAGGACACCTTGTTAGGAAGGCATATGTGAAACTTGCCTTTTCAGTTGTGGCAGAGATTATAAGAACAGGAAGTTTATGTTGGAGCCGTACAGAACTTTTGTTAGGTCACAGCTGGATTTTTGTGTGCAGTCTAGTCACCATACTTTAGGAAGAATGTGACTGCATCGGAGGGTGCCAGGGAGATTCAACAGATGATGCGTGGGATGGATCAGTTTGGTTATGAAGAAAAACTCGATAAACTTCAGAGCAGAGAAGTCTGAGAGGATATCTGATTGTGGCTTATAAGATTATGAGGGGCATGGACAGATTGGATAAAAAAAAACAGCTACTCCCCCCAGGTGAAGGCTTAATAACAAGGAGGCATAAGTCAAAGTCAGGGGGTTTAGAGGGGATTTGAGGAAAAACAATTTCACAGGAAAGAAACAGAGCATGGTGAGAATCTGGATTGAACTGTGTGGAAGGGTAGTTGAGGCAGGAAAATTCATAACATTTAAGAATTATTTGGATGAGAAGTCATAACATTCAAAGCTATGGGCCAGATGCTGGAAAATGGGACTAGCATAGATTTAGATTTGTTATTTTTGTCAATGACTCAGTGAGCTGAAGCACCTCTTCTGTATGATTCTGTGATTTTCCCAATGACACATTGGCAGTAAGGTGGCTCACTGGTTAGCACTGCTGCCTCATAATGCCAGGGAACTCAGTTTGATTCCACTGTTGGGTGACCGTCTGCATCGTTTTCCACTGGGTGCTGCAGTTTCCTGCCACAGTCCAAAGGTTAGGTGGATTGGCCGTGCTAAATTACCCATTGCATCCAGGGATGTGCAGATTAGTTGGATTAACCATGGGAACAGCAGGGTTACTGGGATAGGGTCTGGGTGGGATGCTGTTTAGAGAGTCAGTGTAGATTCAATGGTCCAAATGGCCTATTTCCACACTGTCGGGATTCTATGGCAGATGATAAGCTGACTACCTTAGAGAATTGTCTATTTTTTGTCTCCATTTTTGAATAATAGTGTTACATTGGCAATTGTACAATCTTCAGGATTATCCCCAAATCTAAGATTTCTTGGAAAAGTATGACTAATGCATCCACTATCTTTGTAGCAACATCTTTTAAAATCTTGGGATGCAACACTTCAGGTCCAGGGCAGTTACCAGTGTTTAGCTCCACAAGTTTCTCTAGTTTTTTTCCTCCATCAATATATATTGTATTTACTTCTTCCCCTTACTTTGGTCCCCCTGATCATTTAGTATTTTTGGAAAGCTGTTAATGTGCTGCACTATGGAGACTGAAATAAAGTATTCTTTCAACCCCCCAAGCTAACAAAGTGTGGAGCTGGATGAACACAGCAGGCCAAGCAGCATCTCAGGAGCACAAAAGCTGACGTTTCGGGCCTAGACCCTTCATCAGAAAAGGGTATTTTCTGATGAAGGGTCTAAGCCTGAAACGTCAGCTTTTGTGCTCCTAAGATGCTGCTTGGCCTGCTGTGTTCATCCAGCCCCACACTTTGTTATCTTGGATTCTCCAGCATCTGCAGTTCCCATTATGTCTTTTCAACCCCCCAGCTCTTTTCCTCGTTCCCTTTATTTTTTCTGAGCCTTGTTCTCTAAGGGGCCTAATTTCACTTTGACTTTTTTTTTTGTTTGTTAAAGAAACTCTTTTTTTATTACTCATTTGCCATCATAGTTTATTTTCTCCTTCGTTGTTATATTATTAGGTCACCTTTTGGTTTTTAAAATGTTCCCAATCCTCTGGCTTACCACTAATTATTGTACATTTTATGTCTTTTCCTTCAATTTGATACTACCTTGAACTTGGTTGGTCTGTTTATCCCCTTTCTAAAATTCCTCTTCACTGGGATATATCTTTGATCAAAGCCATGACTATTTTCTTAAACATCTGCCTTTGTTCTTCAACTGTCTTTTCTGCTAAACTCCTTTCCCAGTCCACTTCAGTGAGCTCTGCCCTCATCCCTCCATCTCAAACTGAATGCTAAATTCTACAAAGTTATGGTTGCTGTTCCATGGGGGATTGCTTCCTCAGATATCACTTACTAAAGCTGCCTCATTACACATTACCAGACACAACATAGCCTGATCCCTGGTTGTATCCAAAATAACTATCCTAAATGCACTCTTGTTCTCAAGAATACTTCTGTTGATTTTCCCAATCTATATGAAGGTTGAGGTTACCTCTGATTATTTCAGTTGTTACATGTATGACTGGCTATCATTTCTGCTTTATAGCCTGGTTTCAAGGCTGTCATTAAGAGTTAAGTAGCCCCTTCATACCAAAGACCATAAGAATATAACATAAGAACTAGGAGAAGGAAGAGGCCGTTTCGCCCTTCGAGCCCACTCCGCCATTCAGTAAGATCATGGCTGATCTTCTCATGGACTCAGATCCACTTACCCACATTCTCACAGTATCCCTTAATTCCTTTATTGTTCAAAAAAAATTCACCTTAGCTTTAAAAATGTTTACTGAAGTAATGTCAACTACTTCACTGGGCAAGGAATTCCATAGATTAATAACCCTCTGCGTGAAAAAGTTTCTTCTCAATTCAGTCCTAAATATGCTCCCTCTAATCTTGAGGCTATGCCCTCTTGTCCTAGCTTCATCTGCCAGTGGGAGCATCCTCTCTACTTCTATCTTATCTATTCCCTTCATAATTTTATATGTTTCTATAAGATCTCCCCTCAATCTTCTGAATTTCAATCAATATAATGCCAGTCTACTCAGTCTCTCCTCATATGCCAATCCTCTCAACTCCGGAATCAACCTAGTGAACCTCCTCTGCACCCCCTCCAGTGACAGTACATCCTTTCTCAAGTTAGGAGACCAAAACTGCACATAGTACTCTAGGTGTGGGCTCACCAGCACCTTGTACAACTGCAACATAACCTCTCTGCTTTTAAACTCAATCCCTTAAGCAATGAAGGACAAAATTCCACCTGCCTTCCTAATTACTTGTACCTGCTGACCAACCTTCTGTGATTCATGGACAAGGACACCCAGGTCCCTCTGCATAGCAGCATGCTGCAACTTTTTACCATTCAAGTAATAATCCCTTTTACTATTACTCCTACCAAAACGTATGACTTCACCTTTATTTACATTGCATTCCATCTGCCAGACCTTTGCCCACTCACTCAATATATCTATTGTTCCTTTGCAAAGTTTCACAGTCCTCTGCACACTTTGCTCTGTCACTCATCTTAGTGTCATCTGCAAACTTTGACACCTTACACGTGGTCCCCAACTCCAAATTATCTATATAAATTGTAAATAATTGCGGTCCCAACACTGATCCCTGAGGCACACCGCTAGTCACTGATCGCCAGCCAGAAGCCAGAATAGCAGTCATTTATCCCCACTCTTTGCTTCCTGTTAGTCAACCAATCCTCTATCCATGCTAATACTTTACCCCTAACCCCATGCATCCTTATCTTATGCAGCAGCCTCTTGTGTGGCACCTTATCGAAGGCCTTTTGGAAATCTAGGTACACCACATCCACTGGGTCCCTGTCGTCCATCTGGCTTGTAATGTCTTCATAGAATTCCAAAAGATTTGTCAAGTGAGGGTAGGAGTTATATTGGCAAGGCATTGCTTCTCTCTGAGAAGTGTCTTGGATGCCAAAAATTTTTGCCATCCTTCAACTTCAGTTCATGAGTGCAGCCAAGACTTAGCACTTTATGAGAAGGTTGCTGAGTGAAAAGTTAATGTGAACACCTTACCTTTTCCTGGGATCTTGTTCCACTGTTGCGTCCACCTTATGTCAGTGATGGTTCATAAGTGCACACTTCTCTGGCAGCAAAGGTTCATTCTACTTAGAGTTTGATGAGGGAGCGGACATTTACACAAAGGTGGGTGATGGTCAATGCTCAACTGCCACCCAAACTTGGATCTAATAGGGCAGATACAATGGTATACTCCCATTGCTGCAGACCAAATCTGCAGTACTGATTATGGTCAATCCCTGGAGTGCAAGGATGCCAGTCCCCAGACATGGGTCTCACCAAGGACCATAGTGACCATGAACACCCCCCGAATTGAGATGGACTGATGTCCTTGATTAAGTGTAGCAGTACTCCCCAGAGTGACCCTAGTGCCCCTTAACTCCACGAGATACTGCTCCCCTTCTGGCTTTCTGATATGGCCATTTAGTTGAGACATGTGCAACATGTTTGCTGTGTATCCTGCTAACATATATTGTAGTGTGGATATGACGCAGTGTGGTCTGTACAGCAGCATAACCACACTTGACTGTTCAGTGCTAGCAAACATGACAAAGTGCCTACCTTTCTGTTTGTGCTAAAAGGCATCCAAGCAAACACAAAGTGAGTGAAAGCTAAGAAAATAAATTAAAAGCCATAAAATGTGATTTGTGAAGGTGCATGAGTTGGATGTGTGTCCCTGCAAGCAGTTGATCTAGCAGGAGCATTGTAATATTGGGGAGCATTGGGGCGGCACGGTGGCTCAGTGGTTAGCACTGCTGCCTCACAGCGCCAGGGACCTGGGTTCACTTCCACCCTCGGGCGGTTGTGTGTGTGGAGTTTGCACGTTTTCCAAGTGTTTGCGTGGGTTTCCTCCGGGTGCTCCAGTTTCCTCCCACAGTCTAAAGATGTGCAGGATAGGTGGATTGGCCATGCTAAATTGCCTGTAGTGTTTAGGGACTCCTAGATTGGGTGGGAAGCTCTGAGGGTCAGTGTGGACTCGTTGGGCCAAAGGACCTGTTTCCATATTGTAGGGAGTCTATTCTATAACGTGTCAATGAAATGCAAAGTGCAGTAATAACATCCTGAATTGTGTTAGGAGTTCGTTTGCTGTGACCCATGAAGATGTAGGGAGGCTGGTGTTTGGTCAATGCCAACTTCATAGGTGAAGTGTGGAGTGAGTTGCTGCCCATGGAACACACAAGACATTGTTGACTAGACCTTGAGAAGAAAGCAGTGAGCTGAATCCATATGAAATAATCACTCCAACCTTTAAGTCAGGAATTGGCACTGTCTAGTTTCTCATCACTACATGGAAGAATTGTGAATATTAGCTAATAAGTGAATATTAGCTAATAATGAGATGCTTTTGCATGGAAATAACGTACTCACCATTTATCAGTGAGATTCTGATCTTTTTATTTAAATCTTAAGGGAAAAAAAAGTCAGACCTTTTCTATTCCTTGATGTCAAGAATCAGAATTTTTCATTGTTGCTGTATTTTCCCAAATTTTTTGCCATTACCCACGCCAAAGAGGTAGAAAAAGTCCACTCCAAGCATCTCTTATTTAAATTTATCTTGTGCTTATGATCCAACTTTCATATCCAAAAGCAGATTTGTCCAGATGTAACAGTTTGAAAGCAGAATGAAATGACTTGAGAAAGTTTTATTTCTAAAGAGATCTAACATTATTGTAAAGGTTTGGTTTGCACTTTTTAAAAATTCATTCAGAGGCTATGAACATCATTGGCTAGGCCAGCATTTAGTGCCCATCCCTGATTGTCCAGATGGCAGTTAAGAGTCAACCACATTGCTGGAGTCACATATCATCCAGACGAAGTAAGGATGGCAGTTTCCTTCCCTAAAGGACATTAATGAAGCAGATGGGTTTTTCTGACAATTGACAATGGATTCATGGTCTCCATTCAGATGTTTATTGAATTCAAATTCCACCATCTGCCATGTTAGGATTCAAACTCAAGTCCTCAGATCATTACATGGGTCTCTGAATTAACAGAGATAGTAGGAACTGCAGATGCTGGACAATCTGAGATAACAAGGTGTAGAGCTGGATGAACACAGCAGGCCAAGTATCATCAGAGGAACAGGAAGGCTGGCGTTTCTAGGCCTGAAACGTCAACCTTCTTGCTCCTCTGATGCTGCTTGGCCTGCTGTGTTCATCCAGCTCGACATCTTGTTATCTCTGAATTAACAGTTCAGTGATAATACCACCAGACCATGGCCTCCCTTGTTTTATGTTCTCCTTACATCTAGATCACTTTTCTCATCAGTAATTATTAGGCTTCCCAAATAAGAAAATGATTTAACTTTCTTTCAATTCCACTACTAGTTTGCATCTACATGTTGTTCTTTCCTTTAATAATTACCATATCTATTGTCTATATATCTCCATCTATAAACACTAAAATTTTTATAGATCGTAGAATCCCATAGTGTGGAAACAGGCCCTTTGGCCCAACAAGCCTACACTGACCCTGATAGGTTCGGCAGATGGGTAGAGGCAACTCCTTTCCACGACAACCCTTGGAGCATCCCACCCAGACCCATCCTCCTGTAACCCACCTAATCTACACATCCCGGAACACTACAATTTAGCATGGCAATTGATCTAGGCCTGCACATCTTTGGACTGTGGGAGGAAACTGGAGCACACAGAGGAAACTCACAGATATGGGGAGAATGTGCAAACTCCACACAGCCCGAGGGTGGAACCAAACCTGTCATGCAGCAGTATCAACCACTGATCCGCTGTACTGACTGTTCTGTTTTAGCAGACTTACCAATTCCATCTTGAAAGATCTGTACAAGTCAATGAAAATGCAGTTCTTTCCCTTTATGTATATTCTTCAAATTATACTATTTAGCTTATGCTGGTTTATCCTTATTAGCTTAGTTTATTCCCATTCTGTGCTTCAAAATGCATCAACAACAAAAATAAGCGTAGCAAGATATCTGAAAAATATTAGAAGTTTATCAAAAATACAAGAATAATTTAAAAAGAAGATAACAATTACAAACACAAAATCTGAAATGAAATAAAAACTAGCCAAATTGAACCAAAAATGCTTTGGGTATAATTATCAACAGAAGGAACTTTACTCAAAAATTGTGAAACTATAATTAGAAGTTTATGATCAAATCTCTTTCCATTATGAACAAAAGCACATTCAACTGTTTAATGTCTCTGCTGTTTATATTTTGTATGTCAGTCAGTAAAAATTGTCACTTTGCAGTCTACCCGAAGGAAAACCAGCAGGAAGGTGTCCATGTGTTACAAGAAATTGACACCTCAGTTTTGGAAACAGCTGCCTACAGTTCTTCATTGCGCAGTCTGCTCTGCTGAAATCAGCAGACTGTTGTCCAAGATGTTCACCATAAGCCACAAAGTCACCAGTGTTCACATTCCTTTAGCATTGATGCTCAGAACCCATTGTGGCAGGCACTGAGTCCAGCAGAAAATAAACACTTAAGAGCAGGATCTTCCTTGTTCGGGTAAGAATCGTAAGTCAGGACAGTTTCTGGATCCAGAATCTGTCTCAACAGAAACAGTGGCTTATTAAAACTTTAATGATGATGCCCCCTTAATTGACATGAAGAAAGGTACTCTGCGCAATGAAGGTCAACGGGTGGTCTTTTAGATCAGTAACAGGGTGGCCATGAGGCATAGGCTGAGGGCAGCCCAGTTGTTCAGTGATTAACATTGCTGTCTCACAGAACTAGGGTCCTGGATTCGATTCCAGCCTTAGGCACCTGTCTGCTCGGAGTTTGCGCATTTCTCTCTATCTCTGCGTGAAATTCCTTTGGGTGCTCTAGTTTCCTTCCACAGTCCAAAGATGTGCAGGTTAGGTGGATTGGCCATGCTAAAATTGTCCATAGTGTCCTAGGATCTGAGGGTCGGTGTGATGCTGTTCAGAAGGTCAGTGTGGACTTGATGGTCTGAATGGCCTGCTTCCACACTGCATTAATGAGTATCATAGAATCCCTATTCATGTTATGTTTAGTTAAAAACATTCTTGCAGCCTGTTTACTGTTTGTGTTGGCATGGTGGAGGAGACACATAGCTATAGAATGGTCCATAACTCATCTCTTACACGCTGAGGGAAATAGTAGAAAAAAGAAATACATGAACATAAATATACTGGTCACACCAGATCTTCATTATGAAGTGTAAAAGATGATTCAGAACAGTATGTCTTATTTACCACTTTTACAGGCTTTTCAGTTGTCGGAGGGCTTTGATACCTACCAGGTGGGTGGACCCTCAGGCCTGCCAAGGACTTAAACAAACCCCCAAATGTTTAAGGTACACCATGGATCCTCACTGGAAGGTCTGAGAAACAGCAACTAATCGGAGAAAATTCACCCCTCCCTATAGGTAGAATGGAGGGAAAGGGATCAGGAACTGCTCAAACATATTCTATAATCAAAAAAAAATGGAGAATGCTGAAAATGGATTGCAAGATTCTGGATGAGAGTTTGCTCACTGAGCTGGAAGGTTCGTTTTCAGACGTTACGTCACCATTCTAGGTAACATCATCAGTGAGCCTCCGACGAAGCGCTGGTGTTATTTCCCGCTTTCTATTTATCTGGTTAGGTTTCCTTGGGTTAGGAATTAGGAGGAGAAGATCCAGAGGGATTTCAAGTTGAGGATATCAGGAGGATGTTTCCCTTTGACTAGTGGTCTAGGGACAGAGTTAAACTAAGAGCTTTCCCTTTAAGATAGGAGAGAAATATTTCTTGCAGAGGTTTGTTACTTTGTAGAATTCTCTTCCCCATAAAGCGGGGGAGTCTGGATCATCGAATTTGATGGAGTTACATTTTTGAAAGACAAGGGAGTCAGGTGTTTTAGGGGACAATATTGGTATAAGAATTAAGTAATATGCAGATGAACCAGTGAGGTAGGCTACAATATATTGTTATAATAGAGGTGTATCTATTTATATCAAATGTAGAAAAATATCACACAGTCATCTCTGCTGAAAGGTCGGATCTAGAATAACTAAGGACAGGGACATTTAGTACAAGCTCACTCGATATACAGTGCAAAGTACTGTTTGAAGAAATATGTTGAGGTCTGCTCTGCATTGGCGAACACTCAAAACCATGCCAACATAAATAGGAAGGGAATTCAGATCACAACCAGGTCAACTACAATCTTATTGCTTGACAAAACTGGCCCAAGGAATCAATGGCCCATTCCAGACTATGTGTCCTGTGTTCCTTTTTTTTTAAACATAATGTTTGTAATTTTTATTAATGACTTGGATGAGGGGATTGAAGGATGGGTCAGTAAGTTTGCAGATGACACAAAGGTTGGAGGTGTCGTTGACAGTGTAGAGGGCTGTTGTAGGCTGCAGCGGGACATTGACAAGATGCAGAGATGGGCTGAGAGGTGGCAGACGGAGTTCAACCTGGATAAATGCGAGGTGATGCATTTTGGAAGGTCGAATTTGAAAGCTGAGTACAGGATTAAGGATAGGATTCTTGACAGTGTGGAGGAACAGAGGGATCTTGGTGTGCAGATACATAGATCCCTTAAAATGGCCACCCAAGTGGACAGGGTTGTTAAGAAAGCATATGGTGTTTTGGCTTTCATTAACAGGGGGATTGAGTTTAAGAGTCGTGAGATCTTGTTGCAGCTCTATAAAACTTTGGTTAGACAGCACTTGGAATACTGCGCCCAGTTCTGGTCGCCCTATTACAGGAAAGATGTGGATGCTTTGGAGAGGGTTCAGAGGAGGTTTACCAGGATGCTGCCTGGACTGGAGGGCTTATCTTATGAAGAGAGGTTGACTGAGCTCGGACTTTTTTCATTGGAGAAAAGGAGGAGGAGAGGGGATCTAATTGAGGTATACAAGATAATGAGAGGCATAGACTATTTCCCAGGGCAGAAATGGCTAACACGAGGGGTCATAGTTTTAAGCTGGTTGGTGGAAAGTATAGAGGGGATGTCAGAGGCGGGTTCTTTACACAGAGAGTTGTGAGAGCATGGAATGCGTTGCCAGCAGCAGTTGTGGAAGCAAGGTCATTGGGGTCATTTAAGAGACTGCTGGACATGCATATGGTCACAGAAATTTGAGGGTGCATACATGAGGATCAATGGTCGGCACAACATCGTGGGCTGAAGGGCCTGTTCTGTGCTGTACTGTTCTATGTTCTATAATGTAGTAACTGTTTAAAAAAAACAAAGATGCTGCTTGATCTGCCGAGTATTTTCTGCTTTTGTATAAGGCAATTATTGTAAAATATGAGAGTAAGTTTAGTACTGGACACAGAAAGAACCATATTTAGCTTGGTCAAAAACATGCACAGAAACCCACCATGATGCTGAAGATTTTGTGAACAATCTAATCATTCATAGAAATTCCATTCCAGTTGACAGTAATTGAAAAAGATGAGCTGAAAGGGAGGCAGGAAGGTTGAGACAATGAAATGGTGGAAGGAGGCCAGATGTTTGTAAACAATCCCTGGGAGTTTTACAAAATATGCTTAAAAAGTTGATTTTTTTCAGTGGTGATCAGTCCACATATTTGAGCATATTGAAAGCAAAGTTGCTGACAATCAGTAAATCAATCCTATCCATCTCTGGTGAACTTCATCCCAGTTTTATAATTAGAGCTGGGATGAAGACAATATGAATTTTAAGAATCGAACATTTATGTTTCTATATTATAAAACAAAGAATTACATTTGCTGAAGATTGGGAACACATGAAATCAGAACTTGCTGGAGAAACTCAGCAAGTCTGGCAGTAAGGAGAAAACAGAGTTAATGTTTTGAGTTCAGTGACCCTTCAAAACTCATTTATCTTTAAAATTAATAAATTTGCCTTGTTATTCAGCTTTTCTAACTTTTAATGTAATTTTCCTGAGATCAAGACAGCATTTTTAAAAGTTTGTCTCATCTTTTTGGGTAAATTACTGAATACAACTATGTTTGTATTTTACTACAATCCCAGATGATGTTAATTTGAACAAATCAGATCTCAGAATGAAGCCTTGTTAGATCTAAACCATGGAGATCAGCCACTTAAATTCAGAAGCAGGTGTGCTTTCAACATAAAGAATAAACGAAAAGAGAAGCACATTATACCAGACAAAAAGTTGTAAATAGACATCGGAAAAAATTCAAACTCACGATACCTGTTTCATCACCTGCAATATCTTTAAAACACAAAGCTCAGTGGAAGCTTACCACTATCTCCACATAAATGGTCTTTGCTCACACTAAGATGCAATCGGTTTTCTATGGTCAATGTCTGCACATTCACTAGATGCTTTATCCCTTTATCTGATGTCTCTCTCCAAGTTACTGAGGACAAACTGCAAACTAGCCAATTACTTTAATTTCAGAACAAATCGAGGAGTTGCCTCAACTAAGTGTTTTGCAATTCTTCACTCTCTGGTATACACCATATGCTCACTGATTTTCTGGATTGTTCTGTTTGTGTCACCAGATTTCTATTGCTGGGCAACTGTACAATTTTATAAAAATGCACTGAACTTGTTAATTCCCCCAGCTCTTCAAATCAAACTTATAAAAACTCATTAAAATGAACGTAAGGAAAACTGACTTCCTTGGCACCACAGCCCCAGCCCACAATTGAAATTCTAAAATTGACTAACCATATCTTCTCCTTAACACAAAAAAAAATATAAATCAAACAAAGTTACAGATAGTCCTACACAATTTGGTAAGAAGTGTTTTCATATCACAGAAACTTTGATGAACAACTAAGGCAAGAATTTACCATATAGATGTTAGGAGCTGAAGAAATGGTTTCTCTTTACCTGTTGCCATTTCCTCTTCAGTGGATTTTGTAACAATTTGCAAGTATGATTAGATGATACTTTGGTACCTAATTTCACAAATAAATGCCAGATGTACCAAGTGTAGCACCAATTACAACTAATGCTATATTTCATAATCTCAGGTATCATCAAAATTACTTTAGCTATAAAGTACTCACAGTTGTGGTCACTATTGTAATGTAGAAAATGTAGCAGCCATCTTGCAGAAAGTTCCACAAAACAGCATGATGGTATAATGGCCAGATTATTTGTTTGTGATGTTAATTGAGGAATAACTAAAGGCCAAGACCCATAGATGACTGCCGTGGTTGTAGATATTATATGCCTGAGAGAAAATATAGGGCCTTACTTGAACATCTCATTCAAAGACAACACCTCTAACCTTGCTGCACTGTCTTGGCACTACACTGGAGTGTCAGTGTAGATTTTCTGACTCAAAAGGAAGAGTGAAACATCAGTAAAAGGGAAGGATCAAAGGCACTTGGTTTTCTTTTCCCCAAGAGAGCTTAAGTGGACAAATGGTGAATTGGCTACAGAAAATGAGACAGTGCATTTAACCAGAAATAGAATGAAAATAAACTGGTAAACTCAAAACAGAGCAGAAAGGGCAAAGACTGATGCTGTGTTGCACATAAAGCTTCATGTGCTACCAACACTGTCTGAAAACAAGGCAAATTGTGAAACTTACATACTGAACAATGAAAACAATCACCATGTACTTCATACAGTGATCTGGGTTAGGTTGCAGAGAAGATAATAAACCCTCAATAGATTAAAAGAATTGATTGTTACAAGTCATATGTTGGGAACATCTTGGGGTGGTAGACCTAAATGCACTAAGGGCTTTACATAAAAGAGAGATGAGAGTTTCTATGAAAAGAAAAGCTCTATTTTGAACAGTGCTGGAAGCAGATTCAGTAGTAATGTTCAAAAGGAAATTAAATTCACTATTTGAAAGGAAACATTTTTGGTCACTAGAAGAGCAAGTGCGTCAAACTGAATAGATATTTATTTAAAAGAACTGGCACAGGCACAATGGCCTCACTCTTTGCAGCAAGATTCTATGATTTCTTATTCTAATGGTTCTGGTTGTATCTCTACAACTGAAGGCAGAGCCTCCTGATTTCTGTCCGTGCATTTTATAAATATTATATCTAACATGGAGGTTAAGTTAGATCTATTTTGGACTTTGGTTATGCCACATTTGGGGGACGGTGTGCAGTCCTGGTCTCTGCACTGTGGGAAGGATTTGATTGGACTGGAGAGGCTGCCAAGGAGATTCATCAGGATGTTGCCTGGGATGAAGTGCTTTAACTGTGAAGAAAGACTGGACAAGTTTAGGAGTTTCTTTTGGAGCAGAGATTGAAGGGGGAACCTGGTAGAGGTGTGTAAGAGTATGAGGGGCATGGGCATAGAAATCAGCTATTTCCCTCAGTCAAAGGGGACATAATTGTAAGATGAAAGGCAGGGACTTTAGAAGGAATTTGAGAAAACAGTTTTTCACTCAGTGGTGAGAATCTGGAATTCACTCACCTGGGAGTGTAGTTGAAATGGGAAACCTACCAAACTTTATAAAGTACTTTGATGAGTACTTGAAATTTCATAATATTCACATGTAGGGGGCTAGTGCTGGAAGGTGAAACTTTTGCGGATTTAGTGTCACTTTGGCAGTATAGATTTGATGGATTGTAGGCCTCTTCTGTAATCTTAATGATTTGATGAACTCGTCAAATTAAATATTTAAAAGAAAATATTTATTAGCCAATGGGAAACGAGCAGGTGATGAGAACCACAGATGAGGATACAAAGACAGACATATCTGTTTTGATACATATTATTTAGAGCATTCACTCACATTTTTATAGGGAAAGCCTACTGGGCAACAGAATAAAGCAAAAAATGTTGAACCTTTATACATGCAAGAAAAACGTTTGCAGTGAAAGGTGGATCCTAGGAGTACTGCAATGGTTATGTTAGTGACCTATTAATTCAGAGGCCAGGATACTAATCCAGAAATCAAGTTCAAGCCCCACTGTGGCTGTTTGAAATAAAAAGCTGATGTCACTAATTGTGACTGAAAAGCTTTTGGACTGTTGTAAAACTTTCAAGTTGCTCCTTGAAGAAAGGAGACATGCTGTCCTCATCCGATCTGTGACCTCAGTCCTACACCATCATGCTGGATTCTTCCTGCTCTCTGCAAGCACTTTAACAAACAGCTCAGTTGTATCAAACTGCTATTGCACCTTCCCCCCCCCTTCCCAAGATGAGTAGCAATGGATAGTGAATACATGCTTTTTCATTAATGCCCATATGTCAGGAATTAATAAAAGGTTGTTCATACCACAAACCTTTGTTAAAAATGGAAAAATGAGTATAAAATGAACTCTAGTGATGATGGCATGAAAAGAAACTACCAGGTTATCCCATTCACTTTACACCATAAAGATAGTGGCACACTATCCACGTTTCTGGGGTTAGTACATAAATACATTGAAAAGAAAGATTTTGATGCTTCAGCCTCAATTTGTATTTAATAAGTGCAGGGTATCAATGCTCAATTATAGAACATTTCTAATACAGTGGGCATAGGGGTCAGCACCAAACACTGCAAGGTCCTAAATCGAATTTAACTTGTCTGAATAACAGCAACAAGGGTGACACAGTGCTTATACACAACAAAGCACGTGTATATACAGAACTTTAAACATGGTGAAACATCGAAAGGTGCATCACAGAAGCATTATGAAACAAAATATGATACTCTCCATTCAGGAGTTATTTGGATAGATGATCATAATTTCAAAGAGCTTCTTATCAAAGCAAATGAGGGACAGCAACTTAGGGGAGGGAATTCCAGTACTTGGGTTTAGCTGAAGGTATGGCCATTTGTGTGGGAATAATTAAAAACTAATGTGCAGACAGTCAGAATTGAAGGATCGTGGATTTCTTGGAGGGTTGCAAGGCTGGAGAAAGTTACAGACAACAGTGGGTGGAATGCAAAAAAGAATTTGTAAACAAGGATGAAAATTCTAACATTGTGCATTAACCATATTGTTTTAGCATTGAACATGGGATGAAGGATAAATGGGACTTTGTGCAACTAAGGTAATAAGCAGCACAATTTTAGATGATCTTGCGTTGATGGGACATGAGGCTGGAGTGCAGCCAGGTGTGCATTGGAATAGCTAAGGTATGGATGAGAAGTTTAGTGGCAGAGTTGAGCAATGTTATGGAGGTGCAAGTGGTGTGCCTGACAATGTAGGGTCATCTCATCTTGAGGTCAGATGTGACATCAAGGTTATAAGCAGTCTAATTCATTCTCAGACAGTTGAAAGCAAGAAATTGAGTCAATGGCTAGGGAATAGGAGGGCAATGGCTTTGGCTCTTCCCATTATATAATCATAGTAAATTCTGCTTGTTTGACATTTAGAGAGTGGCAGGCTTAAGAAAGGTGGTGAGTGTAGCAGTGTCTTGTCATCATACATTTCGAAACCAAGGTTATATGTCAAATTTTGCTACATAAAAATAGCATGTGGTTAAGAAATAGGAGGCAATTCTTGGAAGATACAGGGACAACAGTATGGGAGTGGGAGGCTGTTGCTTGTGGTTCTTACAGTCATATAGCAACCTAAATGTCACAAACTTTAATGCCACTGGTGTTTGGACAAGTTTGTCCTAGGCATACATGAATATACAGAGGCAGAAAGAACAGCAGTACTGATTCATGTGGAATTGTGCTGTGGTTTACAAGAAGAATACAAAGGCCTTAATGTGGAAATGGATTCCCCATTCTGAAAAGCTTAATTTGAAAGATTATTACAACTGTACACTATTTGCTTGCTCCTCAACAGAATCTTTAATCCACAGGTCAAGAAATCAAATCTCTGATCAGTGCCCTCAGATTTTGCTGAGTTATAGCAGCATCATGAAGTTGCAAACAAGCTACGTAGACTTCTTGTGTACTGTAAATTGTGTGCAGTTATTGAAAAAAGGTCAAACAATGTGGAATTGTTCAGACAGAGATTTTATACTGAAGACTGAAAAAAGTCAATCTTTAACAGCATGGTGCTGTGGTCAGTCCTGACAATATTGGCCAGAAACACAAAGAACAGACACAATTTAGGGATTTAAAAAGCTCTGATTCCTCATTATGCTGCAATACTGGCAAAATCTCATGTTCTGCTTTGAAAGGAGATGACTGAGATGTGGCTTTACAGAACCATTTAAGACAGTAAATAACACCTCGCATTTATATAGCACCTTTAATGTAGAAAATGTCCTAAGGTACTCCACAGAGACAAATTAAAAAACTGTAGAAAAGGTAGATTTAAACTGTAGTGGATGTAGGTGAAAATGAGTAAAAGACAAATTTATAACTGATATCGGCAAGTTCTTCACAAAAAAACAATCAATGCACTCGAGGCAAGGTAGTCAAGGTCAATATGCTGGAATTGCTTGAAGAGTTTAAATTGTGCTTCATCATATCCTCAGCAGCAGATAAATATCCTACTAAGAGGCAAATCCAATTCACACAAATAATTTTGCTGGCTGCAAATGAGATGAATGACTAATTAATTATCAATTAGTGTTGGTGACCAAGATCTTCTTCAAAGCAAAGCTACGAAATTTGTTTTTATATTCACCTGAACAGGAGTGTCAGTTCAATGTCACAACAAAAAGCTGGCATCTCCATTAAAGCAGCAGACTTGATATTATCTCAAGTGGAATTCTGAATCCACAACCTTCTGACTCAACTCTTCCGAATGAAAATCCAAGCTGATTCTGCTTCTCTACAGAAGTACTCAAGCAAATAGGAGCATTACTTGTGAAATTGGTTGTAAGCAATTTCACACCTGGTCTTTTAAAAGACATTTCTGGCCATCAATGAATGTACAGCTTCAGCATTTTGTAGAGTTTTTTAAAACAAGGAAATTGTTTCCCTCACCCATTGTAAGGAATCCTACATAGTGTGAAAATCAGAGTCCCTGCATTTAGATTCACCATGCCATATTTATCCCAAATGTTAATTTACATTCAACTTTCTACATACTTATAAAAGTTAGTACTGGAAGAACAGGCATATTTTACATTAATTTGCACTTTAAATTCTATGTGATGTCTGTTGTGCTCCATGAAGAACCACAGATGCTCATTACAATAGTTAAATAAATACATAAATCTAGCTCATGCCTGCATGTATAAATCTTTGCTGAACTATCTCGTCATCATTCTTTTTTTTACAAAAGCCAAATATTAAATAAAAACAATAATGTTAAAATATATTGGAAAATTGGGCAGCATTTAACAGCCCCGTTCCCACCATAAAAATTTTGAAAAATAAAGCGCACATTCGGATAAACCTGGAAAATCATGAGAACTATCTAGTATTGCAATTAATGCAGTGGAAACCAGGCAAGAATATTGGAATCATCAAAGACTACTTGCTTCCAACAATATCCCATGTCAACCTGTTTATATATACAGTTGTCTCAGGCTACCAAATTACTTCGTTTGTATCTCAAAGTTTGTAAGTCATGAACCAAATAGCAACATTTTGTCCAATTTTCTTCTCTTCCCTTTTCTGAAGCACCAGCTCCTTCTCGATGCAGCATCATGGATACTAGCAGTCCTTCAGTGAACCACTGTAAGTTCACTTGGTTGTTTCAGGAATTTAGTCTTCGTAATCAATACCAGATTTGGTGTCCAGGTAGGTACTATCTATTCGGGTCAATGGGCAGTGATGAGCGGAATCAGAAAATTATTCCTTCCTTTCTCCAAAGCATAGGTATTCAGACCAAGAGTGACTCCAGATAAAATCAACTATATCTGCACAAATGTAACCTTTGTGGTCTACAAAGTTGAGTACCAAATGAGGTACTGAATTTACCTCATGGAAATTTGAGGTATTCACAAATCACTTCCGATTGTGGAGGTCTTCAAGTGATTGAACATGTCAATTCCATAATCCATGATTAAACTGGAGAGGTCAAGGTGGGCCTTTACATCAATAGTAATGTGGTGATTTTCATAGTTTTAAAATGAAACCATTCCATCTCACTTGAGAAATGTAGCACAGAAATACACCATCATGGAAATCTTTTTGGTAGATGAGAAAATAGCCAGACTGAAAGAATACAGCTTGATTAATTCTTGCTTTCAATGTCACCAAAAAGCAATTAAATTAGTCAATGACTTTGGTCAACTTTTCAACTTCAAGGCCTTTTCCAGGCAATATCTGAGAGTACACGAACAGCTTTTGTGGCTGGTGCAGAATCTTTGCAGTTCATTCTGATATTCAAGATGAAGCTCTAGTCACAGGAGATTAAGGTATGAATATGAGTATTTTTATTCAATCTTTTTGCAACATCAACACCATACTCTAGCATTCTCAGTGTGGTATATTTTTCATAGAGTTGCTTCTCAAAGTCCTCCCCAAGTGTAGTGTCTGTTTTAGGAGTGTTATAATACAGTAGCTTCTTGAAAAACTTCTACCCATCTGTTGAGAAATTGAAACATTTGTTAATTATTGTATCTGTCATGTCTCAGAATTTTATGTACAAAGCAATCTTCTACAATTTGAAACAAGTGCAGAAACAAATAAGTTTCATCTGCTTGGTAACTAAGGAGCACATTTCTTTAGATTAATAAAGAATGGAATTAGTCCAATAATCAGAGATGACCACAAAATCACAATATACAGTCAGTTTGGATAGAGATAAGAAATAGCAAAAAAAAAATCACTTGTGGGAGTAGGTTGTAGCAACTACTATAATAGTACAGTTTATATGACTATTAACTATAGTAATTGTACACTGTTGGGCAGATTATACAGGCCTTCAAGATATGGTAAAAATAACTGGCAATCTTAACCAGAATGGCAAAAAAGCTTTATAAAATCAAAGAGTACTTATGACATTTTTTTTCCCATAAAATGTCTTTCACATTCCTACTGTCAACCAGGAAGCAGGAAATTTTAGACCTTGCAATGTGCAATGAGGTGAAATTAGTTCAGTATCTCATAGTAAATATAGCCTCTGAGCAACAGTGATCATAACAGAATTTCACACTCAGCTTGGTGTAGGTCTAAGACTAGTGTCTTAATCTTAAATAACAGCAATTACAAGGGTACAAGAACAACATTGGCTAAAGTGAACTGGGAAAACAGGTTAAAAGATAGGTCTGTTTAAAAGCAATGTCAGGCATTTAAAGAAACGTTTCATAATTCTCAGCCAAGATACATTCTATTGACAAGGAAAGACTCCAAGAGATCGATGCACTCTGACTAAATAGGGAGTGAAGGACAGTATTAAATTTAAAGTAAAAGTGCTGCAATGGTTATGGGTAGGTCAGAAGATTGGACAGATTTTAGAAAACAGCAAAGAATGATTGAAAATAATTAGGAAGAAATTAGAGTATGAGAGAAAGCTTGACAGAATTTTTTTTTAAAAGAAAGGTACATGTTTCTGTAAGTATTTAAAAAGGAAAAGAGCAGCTGCAGTGAATGCTGGTCCCACAGAGGGTCAAACTGAGAAATTAATAATGGAAAACAAAGATAAGATGAAGTACTGAACTGGCATTTTGTGTCTGTCTTCATTGTAGAAGACACAAAAAGCATCCTAAGAATATTTGAAAATCATGAGGTTAAAAGGGAGGAAGGAACTTAAAATAAGCACAAATTATATGAGATAACTCGGTGTGAAGCTGGATGAACACAGCAGGCCAAGCAACATCAGAGGAGCAGGAAAGCTTGATGTTGGGTCAGAACCCTTCTTCAGAAATGGGGGAGGGCAAGGGGATTCTGAAATAAATAGGGAGATGGGGGAGGTGTATAGAAGATGGATAAAGGAGAAGATAGGGTGAGAGAAGACAGACAGGTCCAAGAGGTGGGCATAGACAAGGGGGTTGCAGTGGGAGAGGGATGAACTGAGAACTGTTCCTACTATCTCTGTAACAATAAAACCTCAGTTAGACTGCAACCCTCTTTGTAACCGTACTTCTTTGATCTGTCTGTCTCCTCTCACCCTATCTTCTCCCTTATCCATCTTCTATCAGCCTCCTCCTGTCTCCCTATTTATTTCAGAATCCCCTTCCCCTCCCCCATTTCTGAAGAAGGGTCCCGACCCAAAAACGTCAAGCTTTCCTGCTCCTCTGATGCTGCCTAGCCTGCTTTGTTCATCCAGCTTCACACCGAGTTATCTCAGATTCTCCAGCATCACAAATTTTATGAGAAATGTTATGGGAAAAATATCAGAAACAATGACTTATAAGTCCCCTGGATGTGATGGCCCGGATCCTAGAATCTTCAATGAAATAGCTGTTGACATACAGAAGCATTGGAAAGCAGTTTGGAAAACTGCAAATGCAAATATCTGGCATTCAAGAAAGGAAGAGATAAAGAGCAGTAAACATAAGATCAGTTAGCCGAAACATCTGTAAAGGGAAAGTACTTGAATCAATCACTGAGGTAATAGCTAAACATTTAAAAATCATACTACAATCAAACACGGACAACATGTTTTTTTTGAAAGGGAAATCCTTCTAAAGTGCTACGAGGATATGACAAGCAAAGTATATAACAGGAAACTTGGAGATGTATTACGCTTGGATAAGATGCCCCAACAATAGGTTACTACACAAAATAAATATATGCTGGTAGTATATGGAGCAGACCAATCCCTCCCTTCAAAATATATTAAAAAGTTGGCCTGGACCCTAATTTCTCTTATTTTACAGGCAAGGGCCAGGCAGTTGAGTTCCGGATAATTCGATTGATCAAACTATCAGTTGTGATGGAAGAACACTTTATTTGTACATTATGATTAAAATACAACAAAAGAAACAAGAAATTGTAATCATTAACTCTACTGGAAAACTTAACAGAATAATAGATTATTTAGCTACTAAACAGTAACTATTCATGGATAATGATGGGATAGTGTAGGGAGAGGGGCTTAGATTAGTTCACAGGCCGGCGCAATATTGAGGGCCGAAGGGCCTGTTCTGCGCTGTATTGTTCTATGTTCTATTCCAATATAGTAACATCCTACAAACACACCCTGGGCAAATTCCGTAAAACAGATATTGTCTCACATGCAATTCTGGCAACAGGAAGAGAACCCCCGGCTTTTAGCTGTGTCCAAGACAGGAAAAACAGCTCCAAGACGTCAGTAGCTGCTACTGAAGAACTAAAACTAAAAATCCTGGTTCTGTGGGGGCTTGAGCCCACTCATTCAGGCTGCTTCTATTGTTGCAACTTAAAAAAAACTATTTACTCTGGTGATTCTGAGTACGCTGCTCGTCACCTCTCTCTCAACCATTCTTCATTTTAAAAAAAGGACAAAATGCACCTTTTAAAGCCATAACAGAGGGGTAACATATGAGCAGTAATTGAGGATGGGTTCACTAATAGGAGTAAGTGGAGTTGGCAAGCTTTTACGAGTGGGCCAGGGATCAATGCTGGGGCCTCAAAAATTTGCAATCTATATCAAAAACTTGGATGAAGGCACTGAATGTACAGTAGGCTAAATTTTCTGAAGACACAAAGATAGGTAGGAAAGTGAGTTGTCAAGAAGTCATAAAGGGATACAGATATATTAACTGATCAGGCTAAAATCTGGCAGTTTGCAGAATATTGTAAAATATAAACTTGATCTTATTTATTCACTTGTGGGATGTGGGCATCACTGTTAGATAGCATTTATTGCCTATCCCTTGTTGCCTTTGAGGTAGCGAGCTGCTTCTTGAACTGCTGCGTCCATTTGCTGTAAGTAGACCCACAATATTGTTAGGGAGGGAATTACATAGTTCTATCCCAGCAACAGTGATCTAGTTCCAAGTCAGGATGGTTAGTGACTTGAAGGGGAATTTGCAGGTGATAGTGTTTCTATGTGTCTGCTGCCCTTGCCTTTCCAGATGGAGGTGGTTATGGGTCTGGATGGAGCTGTCTAATGATCTTTGTTAAATTTCTGGAGTGCATCTTGTAGATAATAGCAGCAGTGTGTACTGAGTGTTGGTGCTGGATGGTGTGGGTGCTTGCAGAGATGGTGCCAATCAAATGGGCTACTTTGTCCTGGATGGTGTCAAACTCGTTGAGTGTTGTTGGAGCTGCATCCATTCAGGCAAGTGGGGAGAATTCCATCATACACCTGACTTGTTCCTTGTGGATGGTGGACAGACTTTCGAGAGTCAGGAGATCAGTTGGCTTTCCACAATATCCCTAACCTCTGATCTGTTCTGATAGCCAGTATATACGAAGTGAATCCAGTTGAGTTTCTGGTCCATGGTAAACTCCAGGGTATGGATATTGGGGAATTCAATGATAGTAACTCCACTGAATGTCAAGAGGAGGTGGTTAGATTGTCTCTAATTGGAGACAATCAATGCCTGGTATTTGTGTGGTACGAATGTATCTTGCCATTTGTCAGCTCAAGTCTAGATATTGTCCAGATCTTGTCGCATTTGAATCTAGATGACTTCAGCATCTGAATCACGAATGGTGCTGAACGCTGTTCACCGATGATTGCACATTTCATACATCTGATCTTATGACGGAGAAAAGGTCATTGATGAAGCAGCTGAAGATGGCTGGGCTGAGGACACTAACCTGAGGAACAGCTGCTGAGATGTCCGTGACTGGAGATGACTGACCTCCAACAACCAGAGAGATAGTAGGAACTGCTGATGCTGGAGTCTGAGATAACAACATGTGGAGCTGGATGAACACAAAAGGCCAGGCAGCATCAGAGGAGCAGGAAAGCTGACATTTCAGGTCTGGACCCTTCTTCAGAAATGGGGGAGGGGAAAGGGGCTCTGAAGTAAATAGAGAGAAGGGGAGGCAACGATAGAAGGTTATTAAAGGAACAGATACGTGGAGAGAAGACAGGCAGGTCAAGGAGGCGGGATGAAGCTAGTAAAGGTGAGTGTAGGTAAGGAGTTGCTATGCCTGCTGTTATGTCGTCAATGAACTGGGCTACAGAACATTTGGATCCTTCGTTGAGGTAATTAACATAGATTGTAAACAGTTGAGGCCCCAGCACTGATCCCTATTGCATGTCACTAGTTACAGTTGAAGATTACTCATTTTCCTCAGCTTTTTTTTTCGTTAGTTTGCTAATCCTCTCATTTGCTAAACTATTAACCCAGCAGTGACCAAATCCTATGAATGAATTTTAAAAAACCATGAACTCTCCATCTTATAGCCTTTTATATGACATTTTTAGAGGAGGTGGAATTGAGGCAGAAAAACTGCAAGAAAGGAACACATTCTTATCAGGAATCAGGGTAGGAAGAAATTAAGTCAGGGTATCAGCAAGAATGCATAAGAAGATTGTAGATATTTGTTGACAGCCCACCTCCAGATAAAGAAAGAAAATTAGGAGGGGGGAATAGAAATGCAGAAATGGACCATATGAAGGTAAAGGTAAGATGGAAAATGAAACATAGTTGATGAACTTTGGCAGCCTGGAACAAAAGCTGAAGCAATACCAATGTAGACAATGAACCAGAAAAAGAAAAAATGAAGGAGGGAAACGTCTTATACTGGATTAGGAAACGTTTCATGAACCCTAGGAAAAGGAAAGTCAAGGAAGTTTTAATCAGAACACTTTATTTGAAGGATGTTAGAGGAGAAATTGTCTTGTGACACATTTACCAGTATTAATGACCTGAGATATTAACTCATTTTCTCTCTCTGTAGATGCTGCCTCACTTGCTGAGTATTTTCAGTATTTTCTGGTTCTAGCATCTACAGCTTTTGCTGCCGAACAATGACTTGTTTTACTCACCTTTGGGCAGTATGACGGTCATCTGCTTTAAATACATAAAACAGTGTTCTCTTATGAAGCAACTGGAAAATCACTTTGGGTTCTGAAACATCATCCTGCAGTTCAGAAACTGTGAATCCTAGCAATGGTTGGCTCTCTAATGCAGCTACATCCTGTTTTTAAAAAAAATAGACATTACAGATAATTTTCGTGAGAAGCTTCAATAGATAGAATAGATAGATTCAACAGAAACTTCAACAAGACATACTAAATAAAATTATCACTAGATTACCTAATGCAACTTATTTCAAGCTTTGGCTTCATGGGCCATATTGATTGTTGTTCACAGTCACAGGGGCCACAAAGAACATTTACAGAGTCACAGATGTCTTATAGTGCAGAAGGCGGCCATTCAGCCCATCAAACCTGCACCAACTCTTCAAATGAGCATTAGTACCAAGTGCCAATCTCCTGCCTTTTCCCCATAGCCTTCTACATTATTTTCATTCAAATAACGTAATGCCATCTTGAATATCTCAGTTGAAAATGCTTCCATCAGACTTCTAAGCAATGCATTCTATAACCTAAACACTTGCTGTGTGCAAAGCTTTGTTTTTCCTCATACCACTTTGCTTCTTTCCCAAATCACAACAAATCCATGCCCTGTCATTCTTGTTCCTTTTACAAATGGGAACAGTTTCTCAACATCTACTCTTACCAAACCTGCTCATGGTTTTGAATATTTCCATCAAATCTCATCAGCCTCTTCTTTCCAAGGAGAACAGTTCTGAATTCTTTAATATACCCTCATAACTGAAATTTCTCTTCCCTGGAATCAATTCTATAAATCACTTCTGCACTCTCCAATGTATTCATATCATTCCTATAATATAGTGGCCAGAACTGTACAGAGTGCTTCAGTGGGGTCAAACAAATGTCTTATGCAAATTCGTTTTGGAGTTCTCCTCAACAGTTTACAAGTCTGCCAAGTTTCTATTCAAATCCATGCATTAATCTTCATGTTACAGACTGTTAATACCAATGGATGATTTAAAGTTATTCACTAATAAATCAATGCCTCTTTTCAAATCACCATTCAACTAAGGAAAATCAGCAATTAAAAAAAAAAATCTGAATGTAAAGGAGAACTGTAAGGTCTGTGCTTTAAAGGCCACTATGGCTGGGATCAGGCACCATAAAGTTGGACACTTAAAACTGCAGCAGTTACTGTCTTTCCCATTGTGTTAGTGCATTTCAAATGTTGCAGTTAAGTAATTAAACACTCATCTTTCCATTGAGGAAAAATTGAGTGGAAAGTAAAAAATGCATGCCACATAAACAGGCTTCTAAGATTGTTCCCAATACAGCTATTGAAGCTGATACATAATACAGTGAATATAGTAATAAACTGGCACAAATAGCCTATTAGCTCTTCAAAAAAAACCTGAGTTTTGTAAAATAATCATTACAACTGAATTGTAGAAAAGAACAGGTAAACTGTAATACCTTACTATGAAACAGTGTTGTGTTAATGTGAAACTAATAATATCACCCATTGCACTCTAATTTTTTTCATGTCTCCTAAGTTATTTGCGGTACTGTCTCAGACATTTAATTGACAAATAAACATTTACCTATATAATAATTGGACAGTCTCTTACCTCACTGGCAGCATAAGTATATAACACCTTATCCTGAATGACAAACCAGAGTCGTTTCCATGGTTTCTTAATACCTTTTGACCTATAAAGGTAGCCACTCATCGATGATGCTCCAGTATTAGCAGATACCTAAAATAAACAGTGGGGTACACTTCAAAGTAAAATTCTGGATAACTCCCTGAGTCTCTCTCATTTTTATCACATCTGGTTTCTTGGCAGATTCATTGATCTTTCAGTTTCTAGTTCAAGCAAAGATGCTGTGGAACTTGCTGTATACTTCTACCTTTCTGTTTTATTTCCCTTTCTCCATTCTTAACTGCAAACTATTAATAGCAGTAAAATTGATATTTCTCTATTATTTAGAATAGTCAGTGCTCCTGCAATTAGTAACAACTTTGATTGTAAGTAGTTCAATGATGGAAAGGTCAGGGAAGAGTTCCTCTGTCACCTATAGATAAAGCCCTACAGTTAGGGAACTGCAATAAAGGCAGCCTCCTCAACAACATGCAGAGAAATGAAATTCAAAAATTGATTTTGTTGCTGAAAAATGGAGCTATGGCTAACTTCAACTGAATACTTCTCTACAAAATTCTCACCTCAAGGGGTAGATTGCCTTAAACATACAAGATAGGAGTAGGAGTCAGTCATTTGGTTCCTAAAGCCTGTTGATCTAACTGTAACCTCAACTGCACGTCTGCTTAACCCCAATAATGTTTCACCTCCTTGCTTACCCAGGACATATGCATCTCCGCCTTAAAAATATTCAAAGATTCTGCTTCCATCACCTTTTCACAAAGACAGTTCCAAAGACTCCTGATCCTTATGATTACAATTATTTCTCATCTGTTTCAAATAAATGACCCTTTAGTTTTAAAGTGAGCCTTAATTCTAGCTTCTCTGAAGAGGAAGCATCCTTTCCACATTTATCTTGTTAAAATGCCTCAAGATCTTAAAACAGAAATTGCCTCTAAACGGTTTCAACACGTTAGTATCCTTCTTTAAATAAGGAGACCAAACTGTGCTCAATATTTCAGATTTGGTCTCATAACCTCCCAACCTTTGTACTTAACTGCTCCTTGCCATAAACAAAACATTCTTTTAGCTTTCCTAATTACTTACTGTACCTGCATACTAACCTTTCATGATTCACGCATGAGAACACCCAGATCCTCTACATCTCAGAGATTTACAATCTTTCATCAGTTAAATAATTTTATTTTTCCTGCCAAAATAGATAGTTTGACATTTTACCACATTACATGCCATTTGCCAAATCTTTGCCTACTCACAAACTATTTATATCTTTTTGTCACCTCTTGATGTCCTCTTCATAACATACACCCAACCTCACTTTGTTACCAGCAAGTTAGCATCCATAGCCTTCATTCATATAATTTAAGTCATATATATAAATTGTAAAGAGTCGAAGCTCCAGCTTTGATCTCTGTGACACACCAACTGCTAGATCAGGCTACAAAAAAGACCCATTTATTCTTCCACTGTTTCCATGAAGACTGATACTTTCAAAGTTTTACTTGGGATAACAATTTTTTGTTGAGAGGGTAGAGGAATGGGGACACGTAGACAGGGATGGAAAATCAGCATAACTGCACAGTAGTGAAGAGACAATTTACCTAAGTTCCACTCTATTGACTGCAATTTTGTCCTTGGACCAGAAGGTTTATAGACCTTTAATTCCAGACCTAGGACTTGTAGACAATCTGGGATTCCACCCAAACAGCACTGACATTGCTGCATTCTCAGAATTGACATTTACATGAATCATGTGAATGTTAAAGATGTTATGGCACTATTGGAAGAAATGTAACATGGCATTCCTCATTCATCAACGCTCATGGCTTTCGCTGGTAATTTCTGTTTATGGAGTCATGCTACATGTGCTGCTTCCATGTGATATCATCAAAACCAGTGCTAGCTTTAAACTTGTACATTGACAGCTTCCAACTCAACTTCACTACCACCTTTCTCCATTACTCCAATGTCATTAAATAGCCAGACTGCAGATCTGACACAGACAATAGAGAAGCAGAAATTTCCTCTAATTGAATACTGGGAAGACTGAAGTCATTATCTTTGGTCCCTGGCACACATTATACTCGCTGCCTTCTGACTTCAATCCTCTCCACAACAACTGTCTGATGCTAAACTGGACATTTTACGATCTTGATGTCATATTTGAACACAGTCACACTGCTGGTCACAGAATCATATGATAATTACAGCACAGAAAAAAGTCATTTGAGTTGGTTTGCTGTAACAGCAACTCAGGTGGCTGCATTCCCCTTTTCCTGCATCCCTAAAATCTTAGCCAATTCCCCTTTAAATCCATATTTGAAACTGTCCACAAAGCACACAGGCAGTGCATTTGAGATCACAGACATTCACTGCATGAAAATATTTTTCTGTTGCTCTGTTTATTCTTAGGTTTCCCTCTATCTACTCTGTCTACATCCATCATGGTTTTCATCAGTCGAATCTTCTTTTAACCTTCTCCTGTAAGAGACAGCAACTCTACCTTTTCCAATATATCCTCAAACTGGTGACTTTCACCCCAGAGCTAATGGGCGTGAATCTTTCCTGCACCATCTCTAATGTCTTCATACTGTTTCTAAACTGTGGTGGTCAGAATTTGAAACAATACTCCAGTTCATTTTTGTAGCATTTTCTTGGTAAAGGTAGATGCAAAGAATGGCACCTCAGCTATGCCCTTTGCCTTCATGCATAAATCCCCCTCTTTGTTTATAATCCCCCTCTTACAACATTTCTCTTTGCTTATAGAAGACTTTTGGATTCCCTTTATATCTGATATCTGTCACACACTTCTTTTCTGCCTTATCTTGCCACTTATCACATTGTCATCCAGGGCCATCCTGAAGACTGCCCATTTTCATCTTCAGAATATTATTTGAATCTGCCCACTCAGCTCACCTGCTGCTGAAACCCTCATCTATGTTTTTGATACTTCCAACTCGATTACTGCAGTCCAATCCTGGATTAAAGACAATCATCCTAAAGTGTCCTGGATGGCCTCCACCTTACACCTTGTAAACTGAAGGTCATTCAAAATGATGCTGCCCCTGCTTACTGACTCCCAGTAAAGCATATGTCCATTTTAAAATTCTCATCTTTTTTTCTTCAAGTCCCTCATAGCTTTTCCGCCCTGCTTTTAGTTTGATAACACTCTGAGGTATTTGTGTTTATCCAATTCATTCCCCTTCAGCATCTCCAATTTTACTTGCTTTACCATCAGTGGCTGTGAAGATCTTAAGCTTGGGAAAACCCCCATAAATCTTTCTGCCTCTACACTGCTTTTCCTCCGAAAGATGTCCAGTCACTTTTTCATCAATGCTTTATTAGTTTTTGTTAAGTTTGTTCCTTTACACCCTGTGACCTTAGGATTTTTATTATCTTAAAGGCACTAGACAAATTAAAATTATCTACAATAGCAATTTCTTTCCACACAAAAAGTGTTAAATAAATAGTTTCTGTTACAGTAATTGGAGTGTTTCAATGACAAATATCAGAGACATTATAAAAAAATAGCTAAACATAATAGCAACTTGCACAAAATAGTAACTGTATTTTTGGACTTCATCTGTTTTTCCTCAAATTCAACAATCAGTCAGGGTTGAGCAACATTTTCCTGCTCTGGTGACCTAATTTCTGGAAACAAAGTGGCAGCCTGACTTTACTATCAATGAAACAGAAGGAGAAACACTTAGATTTGTACATCCGCCAAGAGCATGTTACTGAGTGGCATCAAAACAGGAATTTGAGGAAGTAACGAATGCAAATACCATTTTACATCTAATAAGCAAATTTTAAGAACTGCAATAAAACCCAGGACTGAGTCCAATAGAGCTTGGAATCCACTAGAAAAGTAGACTTCAATTTTGATCATGTAATGTTTCCAAGTCAACATATTCTTGCTACTGACAGCAAAAATGTGGTACATCATTTTCAACCTACGTTAATTTATACATAATCATCAGTAACAGTTCATTTTTCATCAAATTATCTGGTATTGGTGCAAAGCACGAGCACTTTGCATAAATGACAGTCTGTTCTTTCTATTTTCTGCCAGTTGAAAACAACTAACAGTCTGTTAGTTTTTCCAAATTAGTAAAACCCTTAACATGACAGCAAGTTAACACCCCCACCATATACTAAAATATACATATCATACATATTACAGTCACTTACTTCATGAGCAAGACAGCATTGAATGTTGAGAATATTATTGAATATTAAGAGCATTTAATATTCAAGTTGTATCTTCCATTTGTTGCAACAAGAATAGTATGATGACTATCAGTTGAAGCTGTTTGCCCCACTTACTTCTTTCAGTGCTGCTGGAATTCTCTTGTGCTTCCGTCCTGAAGAATGCTGAATACTGTGAAAAACTGAGGTAAGGGCGCTTGACGATTTGTGAGTTGGAGACAGCATCTTTGGATCAGGTGACTGTACTTCTAATTAACAGTAAGTAAACAGGTTTATGTTAAAATTAATATTAAAATCTAATATAAGATTTAAAAAAGGACAGTTTAAATTCTTTCAGTTTCTATTTCGTTTCTATAGTTGTATTTGGGGTTGAAGGAGAGATGGGAGAAGGTGGAACTGCATGATCATTTGGGTTCTGGAGAATTTCCAAAGAAATGGAAAATTGCCAATGTGACACCTCTATTCATTAAGAAAAGGAGGCAAAAAGCAGGTAAATTTCGGCCAATTACCCTAACGTGTATTGTTGGAAAAGTATTAAATACAATTATTTGGAAAATCTTAATCTAATTATGCAGAATTAACATGGATTCATGAAACAAAAATTGTGTATGACTGATTTATTAGTTTTTTAGGAAGTCTCAACCAGAATAGATAGAGAGGAACCAGTAGATGTGTTGTATTTGGACATCCAGAAATGCTTATGTTGTTGCAGATAGTATATTGATGTGGGTAGTGAATTAGCTAGTGCCCAGGAAACAGCAAGTGGGGATAAAGGGTTCTTTCTCAGGTTAGTGACCCATGACCAGTGAGATTCCACAGGGCACAAAGTTGGCAAATGGAGTATAATGTGGGGAAAATATGAAGTTGTTTATTTTCGAAGGAAGAACAGATTTTACTTAAAACAAATTAGATAAAATTTCTGAAGGGTCCTGACCCCAAATGTCAACTTTCCTACTCCTATGATACTGCCTGGCCTGCTGTGTTCCGCCTGTTCCACACTGTTATTTCTGACTCCAGCATCTGCAGTTTTTGCTATGTCAGAGAAAAACTGCAGAAAGCTGCCAATTCAAAAGGATTTGTGGGTACTAGGGCACAAAACACAAAGTTAGTAACAAAACTAAGTTAGTACACAGGTGCAGCAGGAAATCAGGAAGGCTAATGCAATGTTGGCCCTTATTTCAAGGGATTGGACTATAGGAGTAGGTGAGTCTTACTGCAACTGTACAAGGTACTGGTGAGACCACATCTTTTGTATTGAGAGCAGATTTGATCCTCTTATTTAAGGAAAGATATTATTTCATTGAGGCAGTTCAGAGAAGGTTGGTGAGATGATCCCTGAAAAGGAGGGATTACCTTATAAGCAAAGGCTAGCAGTTTAGGACTCTACTCACTGGCGTTTAAAAGAATGAGAGGTAATCTCACAGAAACATATCGGATTCTTCAAGGGCTTGACAGGGTAAATGCTGAGAGGATGTTTCCTCTCATGAGTGTGTCTAGGACCAAACAGCATTGTCTCAGACAAAAAGGCACCAATTTAAAACTGAATTGAGGGTTTAGAGTCTTTGGAATTCTTTTCCACAATGAGTTGCAGGGGCAGAGTCCTTGTATATATTTAAGGCTGAGTTAGAGAAATTCTTGATCAGTAGGGGAATTCAAAGGTTACGGGAAAAATGCAGGAAAGTGAATATTAGCAGTGTCGTCACGATCCTTATTAAATAGAGGAACAGACTTGAGGAGCCTTGAGGAATGGTTGATGGCAGCATGTCTGCAGGTACTGTACTGAGCCAAAAAGTCCAGGAATGCCATAGACCCCTGGTCTGTGCTGAACTCAGTTGAATAGGAGAGAACTTAAAAAATCACAAAGGACCTATTTATTAAAAAAAATCCCACTGTTTCCATTGGGAAACTTATCTGTGAGCATGTAGTTTGTAGGTAAAGATAGAATTGAGTTCTACTGGGTCGTTCCCATGGTCAAACAGTGAACTAGAACTTTATCTCAGATAAAATACCAAGAATATCCTTGAGGTAAATACCAGGAAAGACACTTTGATGTTCTCTTGGCTTTTTGAAATTAAAAGCTTTGAGAAAAAAATACTGCTAGGTTTTCCTGAATGCATCAGAAAGTTACTGACACCAAGATAAATCATTTTGGACAATCAAAACAATACCTTTCAAAGTTCACAATCCAAAGACAAACTTTCATTATGAATATATTAAAAGCACCTTCAAAATATTATTGAGAAAACTTTCCCAGATTCTCTTCAGGATGAATATATGAGCAGTATAACATTGTGCCAGTTGTTTAAGATTGCATACTTTCTATTCCACCTTTATAATTGATTTAAATTGTCATTTCAGTGGTGTGCAGCATTTACTTGTATTTGTCATGGGATTAATGTAAACATCTCAGGTTATGCGGTAGTTTGACCAGCAATGGTAAAAGGTGGCTTGAAAACTAACTTTTTGAGGTTGCCAAATGCAAAGAGAAAGAGCAAGGCACAAATAGTCTGTTTCTGCATTGAGTAAGACACAGACAACATTCATTCTTGGGCTGATAGGCGGCATGCAGCATTTGTACCACATACAAATTATAGGCAATCATCATCTTCAAGAACTACAGGTTCTTGACGTCTGATGGCACTAACATCACCAATTCCTCCATCAACAACACTCTGGGTTTATCAATGAACAGAAATCTAACTGAACCAGATATATCAATATTTTATGACCTCGTCTTGGTGCTCCAAAATTGCTCCAAGACCCACGATCTGTGAGAAAAGGTGGGTGGGGAAGAAGGGAGAATTAACACAGTGTGGAGCTAGAGGAACACAGCAGGTCAGGTAGCAGAGGAATAGCAATGTCAACGTTTCGGACTAGGACCCTTCATCAGAACAGGGTGGGAGTTGGGAAATAAATAGAAGGAGCGGGGTGGGGCTGGGGAAAGGGAGGTGCGATGGTGAAAGGTGGATGCAGGGTAGGGGGTAGTAGGGATTGGTCAGTGGGAAGGGTGGTGCAGATAGATGGGGAAGATGATGGACAGGTTGTGTCGGGTCAAGGAGGTGAGGATGAGAGGGAGGGTTGGACGTGGGACAAGGCTGGGGCTGGGGAGATTTTGAAACTGTTGAATTAGGCCATCAGACTGTCAGCTCCTGAGGTGGAATATGAGGTGTTGCTCCTCTAGTTTGTGTGTGGTGTTATTGTGGCATTGGAGGAGGCACAGGATGGACATGTCATCAAGGGAATGGGCAAGGGAGTTAAAATGGTTAATAACTACAAGTTGCTGTGATTACAGGGTACAGAGCACAGATAGTTCATGAATCAGTCCCTGATTCTGCGCTTGATCTCACCAAAGTAGAGGAGAATGTCTTGAGGGGGAAAAGAGAACATGCTTGTGACAGCAAATGGGGCAAAGGACCCCAGGCTTGAGAATCTTGGAGGAAATGAAAAGGAGTGAAGAAATGAGAAACCTGTGTGAGGGGAGAAAGGAGAAAAGCTTTAAATTTTTTAAATAAAGAGCATAGGACAGGAGAGAGGACACACCCAGTATTTTAACAAATGGTATCATTAAAAGGGACCTCACAGTTGTTGAGAGACGATCACAACTCCAAGCAGCCATTCCCTTGAAGTTCATGACCCCAAAACTTTGGCCATCATCTCCACTAGGGGTCACGCCCCACAATTTGGGGAGCCCTGACCTTGAAGAACAAGAGCCAGTGCACAGAAGCACTACCACCTGCAATTTTCTCTCCTTGTCTCTCATCACTCTAACTTGGAAATGCAAAACCTCTTCACAGTCACATTCAAAATGCTGGAATTTTCTTTCCAAAAGCTTGGTGGCTATAGCTAATTGTAGTGACTGCAGCAGTTCAACGGCAATCAGGAATAAATACCAGTATTAATAGCAAAGACCACATCCTCAATGAATTAATTTTTAAAATTTGGATTTTGGGGAAAAGGTCTACAAAGGTTGGCAATAATGATTGAAGGGTCTGGTCACTCATACTGAAGAGGGCGGGATGCACAAAACTTAAGAATCTACCAGATGAAGCACATCAATGCCATGCAAGTCTGAAAGAACTTGCAGCCAAAAGGCTGGGTGGGGTCAGGAGAATGTGAACTGCAATTTTGAACAAATAAGAATTTTGCATGGAATCAACTACATAACACGATCAAGAAAGACAAAGGACAGGGTCTGGAGGCAATAATGGCACAAATGAGCTTGTGCTGCAGTGGAGGTGAGGTAAAGACAGCATATTTAGTAAGCAATGTTGATAACAGACAGCATATAGTGTTTGAAGCTTGACTCAAAATCAACAGGTCATCCAAGCCATCTGATTCTGTATAAATTAATTGCAGATAGGAGAGTGGAGTCAGATAAATGGAGTTTTAAATGTCTTGCCAGAAGTCAAATAATGGTTTTGGCCATATCAATAATAGTTATTCATCACCTGTTACATGATGCTGGACAAGCAGTCCGACAACAGAGGTTGTGAAGGAGTTAAAAATGCTGGGGAGAGAGACAGCCAAGTATCATCACATTGATGCAGAAAATTCACCAGTGCTTCTGAATACTGTTGTTGGTAGACTGCATTTTTCATTGTCCCTTGGAGTACTGCAATGATAGTGGAGGTCTATGAGGAGCATATCATTAGAAATATGTTGGTGACATGGAGCAGACAAGTACACTGGTTTTAGTCAGGCAAGTGTGCTTGGGCTGTCAACAGTGTTAAATGCTTCTAAAGGTCAAGGAAAATAAAATCCAATTATTACACTAAAGGCAGTCATGAGAGATTTGACTAGAGCAGCAGTCAGTGCTGTGATCAGGGCACAAGCAAAATGGAAGGGATTTGATCAGGGAATTCCTGGTGAAAACAACTTGGTGACAATCATGCATGTTGGGATCTTGGATGAGAAAGAGAGGTTACGAATGGAGTGGTGCGAAGAAAAAACAAATATTAAGCAGAGAGTTGAGCAAAGTGATTAATCTTTTCACTTCTGGTAACAATGATAATCTAGTCCCTTATATGATCATAAGATAAATATTGTTTAAATCAATCAGGAATAATCAAAGGAATTATACATTGAATTAACTGTCAGATGAATTGATATCCACACGTATGTATACACGTACAGTAGAAACATTGCGCTCTTCTATAATTTATTTCCAGGCTCTACATGCGTCAGCATAATTTGGAGGAGTGGTTATGCAAGATGTAAATACATTTCCAGAGCATCTATATTTCTAACATTAGTATTTTCTTTACCTCTCTTTTGCAATTCTAAGAAGCAGAGATCACAAACTCTTGCGGGTCGCTTTTTAAGGTAATCCAGATTAAATTTGTTTAGTGAGCAGGCTTGACAGACAATCTGAAAGATAAAACTATGTTACATACTGCTGAACAAAACTTTACCTGTCAGAGTAATGTATTTAAACCAAATAAAAAGGTACAACTTGGCTCAGGTAAGCAGAAAATCTGATGAAGCTTACATCTGCAACAGTAATAGCCATGTATATCTCAAAAATAATCAGTACTGCTAAATGAGAAATTCCACATTGAGTTGGTTTTAGGTCATTAGTATCTGATTTTAACATTTGAATCAAAAGAATAATGTATATAACAGATGTTGATTTTTGTTTCTACTCATAATCATCAAGAAATGTTATACTTTTGACTGCTTCTCTAAAATTATTAAAATCTTCAAAAGGTTAATTTCTATAGTCAAGCTTGTTCTTTTTCACTGAATTGAAGTTAACTTTATGCATGAGATATTTGAAACAGTTCCGCTAAAAGGCAAACAATGACCTGCAATTACAGTACGTGTCAGAAGTAGCGATGTCTCCCCAGATGGATGACAATGGAGATTCTGCTCATCTGGGCACACAGTTACAGCACAGTATGGCTTCTATGCACCACAACCTCAAATCATTTTCTTGGTGGAGTCTTGGGTATTGTAAATGTATGGGGGGTTCCTAATAGGTATTCCTCCTCTTCAGAGGGAGAATGTGTTCACCAGGTTGACACTTCATTTTTAGTTATGCCAGGAGAACCTCCAGAAACTTCCTTCTGCATATTTCATTGAAATATGGCTTGACGGTAATGGTAAAGGGGAAGAGGTATCAGACCATGTTGTGGTTAAATTCTATTCTGGTGATGGTCCAGAATGGCTCAAGTTTCAATAGACAGCACAGGTAGAGATGATACAATCTGAAGCTTTGTCAGTAAGATATGACTATGTCTACAGGCTGTCAATGTCATGCCTGGCTGGTCTGTAAGATGGCTCTTCACGTTTTGGTGCAAACCCCTAGATGTTGGTAAGGAGGATTTTGTAGGATCACTGGGGTTAGTTTTGCTGTTATCCTTTCTAGTGCCTCAGTCAATTCCTGAATGTCTATCCACTTTCAATACATTGTTTTTTAGACTTTGCAGCAATTGATATAACTGGCTCCCTGGGCCATATGAAGTGTCAACCATATTGATGAAGTATGGAGTCACATGCGAATCATTACAATGAAAGAGGCAGCATTTGGCCCATTCCGTTTGCACTAGTTCTCTGAAGATTTTAGCTTCATGCCAGTCTCCTGCCTTTACTCATATTCCTGCATGCCGTCATCTAATGCCCTCTTGAATGCCTCAATCGAACCTGTCTCCAACACACTTCCTAGCAGTGTATTCCAGAATCAGGCTTGGATATGACATGCAATCGCAATGTAGGCACAAGTCAGGAACATAATGGAATACTCTCCACTTGTCTGGATGCACAAGAAGCTTGACACCATCTAGGATAAATAGTCTACTAAACTGGCACCATTGATGTCCAGTGGCAACAGTGTGTACCATTGACAAGATGAACTGCAACAACACAAAGGCTCCTTCATAGCACTTGTAAACCTGAAACCTTTACCACCTCAAAGTACTAGGGCAGCAGGTACATAGGAATACCACCACCCGCAAGATTTCCCTCAAAGCCATAAACCATCCTGACTTGGAACTTAATCGCTATTACATCACTGCCACCATGTCAAAATCCTGGAATTCACTTCCTAATAGTACTATGGATATCATTACATCCCAAGGATAGCAGCCATTCAAGGCAGTTGCTCACCACCACCTTCTCAACAGCAATTAAGAAGGGCAATAAATGCTGATCTAGCTGACATGATAACAAAATTCAATGATGGTGCATCTACAGCCAGCTGAGGGAAACAGTTCCAAAGATTCATAATCCTAAGTGAAGAAATTTTTCATCACAGTCCTAAACGATTTCCCTTCATATTGAGTGTGTGCCTTCATGTTCTAGATTCTCTAACCTGGGGAAACAACCTCTCCATACCTACCTTGTCAAGCCCCTGTAATGAGATCAATTATAATTCTTCAATTTGGTTCCAATTTTCTCAGCTTGTGATCACAGGGCAATCCTCTCAATCTATAGTCAAATCTAGTGAAACTTCACTATACAATACTGTCTCCAAGGCAAGTATATCCTACTTATATATGGAAACCCAGAAGTGCACACAATATTCTAACCATGGTCTTTCCAAAGTCCTGGACGACTGTAACGAGATTTATTCTTGCATTCCAGTTATCTTGCAATAAATTTCAACATGTCACTTGCTTTATTTATTTGCATGCTGTCTTTCTGTGTTTCTTGTAGAAAAAAAGCTCAGGTGCAGTCATATCAACATGTACCAACTTCACTCCATTAAAAAGATTTTTTCTTTACTATTCCTATGAATGAAGTAGAAAATTATATACTTCACCACATTGTATTCCATCTACCTTGTTGCTCACTCACTTAACCTGCCTATATCTCTTTCCAGCTCTTTGTACTCCCTCTAACAGCTGTATCCCCATCTACCTTTGTATTATCAGTACAGATACATTACTTTCCCCACATCCAAGTCATAGGTGGTTCCAGCACTTAACTTTGCAGTTCTCACTTGTCACAACCTGCCAACTTCAGAATACCTTAATCATACCTTCTCTTTGCTTTCAGTCCATTAATGATCCTTTATTCACATCATTTATTATATCCAACTTCATGAGCCTTTATCCTGTCTATTAACCTTTTGTGTGACATCTTATCAAAATGTCCTTTGGAAATCCAAGAACGCTACATTGGATGGTTCCACTTACCTAGTTACATGCTCAAAAAGGCAAATAAATTTATCAAATACAATTTCCATTTCTCAAAACCACAATGTTATTGTCTTATGATACAATTTTTCATTTTAAAAACCATTATCAAGGATTCTTTGATATTACTTTCCAGCACTGTCTCAATGGCTGATATCAGGCTAACAGTTCCCCGCTTTTTCTCTTCTCTCTTTCATGTATAGAGGTGTTACATCTGCTAAATTAGAAATTGCTGGGACAATTCCAGACTCTAGGGAATTTTGGAAAACCACAACAAGGATATTGACCATTTCCGTAGCTCTTTTTTAGAATTCCAGAATATAGACAATCAGATCCTGAGGATTTGTCAGATTTTAATCCTCCTGAAGCTAAACAATTTACAAGATTCAGACTTACAATCTTAGCAAGAATAATTGCAAGTATTTTATTTATATCTAATACTATAATTGATCGACTTTGAAAGCCAAGCTGGTTCTTTATCGCAGAGTTTTTGCTATTCAATGGAATTTTTTTTGACATTTTTAATTGTTGAGATATTTTCTATTGTTTATTTACCACCATATTTTTTGGCCTATTTACAAAATAAACCTTAGCTTGCTCTTCCTACACACAAACATAATTGGTCCTAGAGTCACAGAGTCATACAACATGGAAACAAACCCTTTGGTCCAGACAGTCCACGACGAACTAAACTAATGCTAAACCAGTCCCACCTGCCTGCTCCTGGCCCATATCCCTCAAAACCTTTCCTATTTATGTATTTATTCAAAGGTCTTTTAAATGTAATTGTACCCACATCCACCATTCTTCAGGAAGTACATTCCACACGCAAACCATCCTGTGTAAAAAAAAACTGCCTCATGTCTTTTTCAAATCTTTCTCTTCTTGCCCTAAAAATGTGCCCCTAGTATTGAAATCCTCCACACTAAGAAAAATACAACTACCATTACCATTAACTTTATCTCTACCTCTCATTATTTTATAAACTTCTATCAGGTCTCTTCTCAACCTCCGATAAAATAGTCCCTGCCTATCCAGCCTTTCTTTATAACTCAAATATTCCATACCCAGCAACATCCTGGTAAATCTCTTCTGAACCCTCTCCAGCTTGATAATATCCTTCCTATGACCGGGCAACCAGACTGGACACAGAATTCCAGAACTGGCCTCACCAATGTCCCAAACAGCCTCAGTATGACTTCCCAACTCCTATACCCAATGTATTGAGCAATGAAAGCAAGCATACCAAATCACCCGGTTGATATGTAATGCAAACATTAAAGAATTATGTGTCTGCAGCCTTACGTCCCTACCAATAATTGTACAAGCCCTACCCTTGCTTATTGTACCAAAATACAATACCTTGCATTTATCCAGATTGAATTCCATCTGCCATTTTTCACTCCATTGGCCTATTTCTTCAAGATCTCTCTGTAATCTTAGAAAACCTTCTTCACTGTCTACCGTGTCACCAATTTTGATGTTGTCCGCAAACTTAGTGAACATGCCTTCTATATTCTCAACCAAATCATTTATATGAATGATAAACAAAAGAGGACCTAGAGTCGATCACTGTGGAACACCACTGGTTGCAGGCCTCCAGTCTGTAAAGCAACGCTCCACTATTACTCTGTTTCCTGCCGTTAAGCCAATTATGTATCCAATTGGCAAGCTCACCCTGAAGCCCATTTGACCTAACTTTACTAATTAGTCTACCATGCGGAACCTTGTCAAAGGCTTTACTAAAACCCAAATAAACAATGTCTACTGCTCTGCCATCATCAATCGTTTTGGTTACTTCCTCAAAAAACTCAATCAAGTTTGTGAGACATGACTTTCCTCGCACAAAACTATGCTGACTTGTCTGGGTTATGAATGAGTTGCTCTGAATCTTAATATGGCATTCAGTTGTATTATGACAATTATCATCCAGAGAATTTCTTTTTTATTATAAAATTACATTTTGTGCTGCATCGGGAGATGTAAAATAACCATATCCCTATAGTTAGAGCTATAGCATCAGCTGCAGAAAACAGTAACAAAAAAAAACATTCTGTGGGTTCTCTGGCCCTAATGATCTGAGTTTCTACAACTCCATCCCACACAAGATGATCTGCAAGCCCACTTTTTCTTGGGTGAGCAGATTCTGAACTAGTCATCATTCATCATCACTCTCCTCTGCTTATTTAAACTTGCTCATGCATTGAACAAAATATGTGACTCCACTGATGTTCTCCAAATAAAATATGTAGCGATTGGGAATCTGTATTAGCCCTGGCTATGATTACCTTACTTGAGAATTCATTGAACATTCTTTGTTCCAATCCTACATCAGCTGACCTTCCTTACCTCTTTCTCAAGTACATTGATGGCTGTGCTGGTGCCATCTTTTGCTTTGGTTGGAAGATGTCTTCAGCTTTATTTCCACTTTGTAGCACCTTTCTAACCTTCACATGTCCCAACTTTACCTTCCCTTTCTAAACATTTTGAAGTTTCCATTTCCAGTACTACTGAATGATTACTGACCTGAAACATTAACTTGCTTTCTCATTTCAACAATGGTGCCAAATTTTCTGAGTATTGCCAGCACTTGTTAATATTTCAGATTTTCTGCATCCAGAATATTTTACTTATGTAAGGATTTTTGAACAGTGTTTGGGCAATTACATTTCTTTGTATTATCAGTTTTGCCTTATGCAAAGTGCCAGCTTAACTGTGAAAGCTAACGAAACAGTACAAATGAAGAAAACTGTGCACCTAATGGAACTGCATAAACTTACTGGAAATCCCCATATTCTGGTTACAAAGCAATCATTCAGGAAAGAACTTAAAGATTATTAGAATGGCTTCTGGAGTGGCCACTGCTGGAACTTGAAAAAAAAATTGTAGCTCAATAAAAGATACAAAAAGTAAGCAGAGTCAAAGCAACACAAAATCTACAACTGAACACTAACCTTTCCACATGCCCTACAGTGATGCCGCCTCCAGGTAAGTGTAAAATCACACGTGCAGATCATGCACATGGTAGCCCGAGGATCAGGGATCCATATGGGTGCCTTAGTGCCCAAAGGTGTATTTAATTCTGGTTTGTCTGGTTCTTCCTAGAAGGAAAAAAAGTTCACAATAGCTTAGAAGCTAATTAGAAACTGATAAATCTATATTACCTGCAAGATGTTGCAATATATTGAAATTATATAAAAATTTTCCTTCTACTTTTAAAAGATGTACAAGAATGAGGTATTAAGTGGGAATTAAATGTTTCCCGAATCAAAGAAGGGTAATCAAAGTTCAAGAAAAATTTAAGACGCTCTGGCAACATTTTAAAAAACTAGTACAAGAATCCAAGATATTGGAGCACTATATGAGATTTCAGCTCTACACCGTAGAACTCTGTCTCAGCCTGAAACAAAGTGTGCTCCATTACAGATTAAATACCTGTTTAATTATATTTGAGGCACAAGCACAGGAGAGGAAGGATCAGGTCTTAGTTCTCAAAGATCCAACCTTTAGGAGTTTACCCTCATTGCTCCTCTTTTGATTAAAAATAAATAATAAATAAATAAAACATTTTAAAAATGCATTCACAAGACAAGGGCATTGCTGGCTAGGCTAGCATTCGTTGTCCATTCCTAATTGCCCAGAGGGCAGTTAAAAGTCAACCACATTGCTGTGGCTCTGGTAAGGATAGCAGTTTCCTTCCTTAACAGATATTGGTGAACCAGATGGGTTTTTCCAATAATCAGCAATGGTTTCATGGTCATCATTGGACTCTGAATTCCAGAGTTTTATTCCACCATGTAGCATTGTGGGAGTCAAACCCAGGGCCCCAAAACATTACCTGGTTCTCTGGATTAACACTCCAGCGATAATACCACTAGGCCATCACTTCATCAAATGCCAGGCTCTAAGGGTGCAGACTGTACTGGAGTTGATGGTCCACAGCAACTCGTGGATGCCCAGTCTTGAGTTGTTAGATCTGTTTGAAATCCATCCTATTTCGCATGGTTATAGTGCCACAGAATATGGCAAGGGTTAATCTCAATGTTAAGATGGACTTGATCTCCACAATGATTGTGTGGTGGTCACTCCTTTCGATACTGACGTCTACAGCTGGCAGATTGATGAGGATGAGGTCAAGGATGTTTTCCCCTATTGTTGATTCTCTCACCATCTGCAGCAGACTCAGTCTAGCAGCTATGTCCTTTAGAACCCAGTTTGATCAACAGTGCTGCTGCTGAGCCACTGTTGGTGGTGGACATCAAAATCCCCCACTGAGAGTACATTTTGAGCCCCTGCCACCCTCAGTGCTTCCTCCAAATGCCATTTAACATGATGCAGTTTAACATGGCGGAGTAGTGATTCATCTGCAGATGGAGGATAGTATATAGTCACCAGTAGGAGGATACCTTGCCTAGGTTTCTTCTGAACCAAGAGGCTTCATGGCATCCAGAGTCAATATCAAACACTCCCATGTTAACTCCAGATGGTATTCCACTGCTAATGGTGGTATGGTGATGGTTCTGTCTGGCACATTGTCTGTAAGGTATGATTCCATGGGGTATGACTATGTTAGAATGTTGCTTGACTGGTCTGTGAGACAGCTCCTCCAATTTTGGCAATGGCCCCCAGATGTTAGTAAGGAGGACATTGCAGGGTTGTTAGGGCTGTTTTTGCCATTGTCTTTTCCAGTGCCTGGTTTGATGCCAGATTGTCCGGTTTAATTTCTTTGAGACTTCTTGGGAATTTATACGACTGAATGGCTGGTTAGGCCAAAGTCAACTACATTGTTATTGGGCTGGAGTCACAAGTAGACTAGACCAGGTGCAGACAGCAGATTTTTTTCCTATCAACAATGGTTTCATGGTCATCAGTAGATTCTTAATTCCAGATTACTTTTGTTGAATTGGCGGGATGTGAACCAACTCCCTAGAACATTAGCTGAGTTTCCGGATTAATAATCCAGCGATACCCATTGGGCCATCACCTCCACTCTCCTCATCAATCTAACTCCTCAGATACAAGACGCCCTTTGGCCGATTGAGTATGTAGCACCAAAAATACGTGTCTACTTGCACTAGTCCCATTTTCCTGCAATAGGCAAGTCATGAAGCCCTCAATCACACAAAATTATGACACTTGAAGTGCTTACCCAAGTACTTTTTGAAGGTTGTGAGGCTCCCCCGACCTCAACTACCCTCCCAGACTGTGCATTCCAGACCCCTCCATCCTCTAGGTTAAGGAAGTTTTTCTCAAATCCCCTCTGAAATGTCTGCCTTTCACTTTAAAATTACTGAATCTTTGACTAAAGGGAACAGCTGCTTTCTATACACCTTGTCCATGCCCCTCATAATCTTCTACACCTCTATCAGGTTCCTCCCTCAATCTTCACTGCTCCAAAGGAAGCAATCCAAACTTATATCCTCTCTTCATATCCGAAATGTTCCAACTCAGGTAATATCCTGAGTGACTCTCTTTTGATTTATTTATTTGATATGTAACCAATTCTTATTCTCTATATCCTTCTATGCCCCTTCTCTGTTTATCTCTCTATCACACTATCTCTTGCTTTATCTCTCTCTTGAACCTCCTCTCTAAGTCTGACTTCATCTCTGTTTATCTATATCTCTATCCCCATTTTTATGTTCTCTATCCACCCCTCTCCATTCCCCCCTCTATTTCCTCCTCTCTGTTCAAAACTCTCAACAACCCTCCCTTTGTCACACCTTTTCTCTCTATTCCCCTCTCTTCACCGCCCCACCCCACCATTTCTCTCTGATGCCACCCACAACATGGTGGCTGACTGTAACGGAATTGAGGCCACATCCTGTATACTATAATGCCCATTTATGGATTATCATTTCAAGGATCACATTATAAATTTCCAGTCCTGACACACTCAAAATATTAATATGAAATATATTAATGTATGAAGTGGCAGGGAATTCATGGTATTTGGAGGTTAAATTCTAATTCTGTTCATTTTGAATAGCCTTTGCAAGATTCTGAAAGTTTCAAGAGAACTGTGATGGCAAGAATAATTACTAAGGAACCATATGCTTTTCTTCCAGAATAGTTCAATAAAAGGGTAGGACTTTGTCAAAAAAAATTACTCAAATTTACATGTGGTCAAAGAGTGCAATATAGTACTAGAACCTGATCTCACTGACCATAAGACATAGGAGTGGAAATAAGGCCATTTGGCCCATCGAGTCCACTCCACCATTTAAATCATGGTTGATGGGCATTTCAACTCCACTTCCCTGCACTCTCCCCATAGCCCTTGATTCCTTGTGAGATCAAGAATTTATCTATCTCTGCCTTGAAGGCATCTAACATCCCGGCCTTCACTACACTCCATGGCAATGAATTCCACAAGCCCACCACTCTCTGGCTGAAGAAATGTCTCCTCATTTCCATTTTAAATTTACCCCCTCTAATTCTAAGGCTGTGCCCACGGGTCCTAGTCTCCCCGCCTAACGGAAACAACTTCCCAGCGTCCACCCTTTCTAAGCCATACACTATCTTGTAGGTTTCTATTAGATCTCCCCTCAACCTTCTAAACTCGAATGAATACAATCCCAGGATCCTTAGCCGTTCATCGTATGTTAAACCCACCATTCCAGGGATCATCCGTGTGAATCTTCGCTGGACACGCTCCAGGGCCAGTATGTCCTTCCTGAGGCGTGGGGTCCAAAATTGGACACAGTATTCTAAATGGGGCCTAACTAGAGCTTTATAAAGTCTCAGAAGCACATCACTGCTTTTATATTCCAACCCTCTTGAGATAAACAACAACATTACATTCGCTTTCTTAATCACGGACTCTAACTGCAAGTTAACCTTTAGAGAATTCTGGACCAACACTCCCAGATCCCTTTGTACTTCTGTTTTACGAATTTTCTCACCATTTAGGAAATAGCTCATGCCTGACAATTGCAGTAAAGAGTTCACCACGGAATTTCCTTCAATTTTCATAGAACTTCTAAAACAAGAGCAGGCCATTTGGCTCATGGGCCCAAAAACACAAACTATATTACTTCATACAAGACAATTTAAAACTCTGTCATCATAAATGTCTGAAAGAAACCCTTTAATCTCCTGTAATAACCTTACAGATATTCAAATTTCAAATTTTTCACGCAAAAGCTTCTTATTGAACTGGGACAGCTGCAAGTGTTTATTTTCAGTAAACATCTGCATCATTTAATGCTTCTTCCTTCAGTTAATGTCTCTTTCTGAATCCTTTAGAACTAGCTATTACCTCTGTTCGCTTATTTCTCAACACAAATTCATTAATCTCATGTCTCCTACAGGCTTGTATGTTGTCCTCTCTGATAGCTCCACAGCTTCTGCTACTTGAGTTTTCTATCCATTGATTAGTAAGCACTTCAGGATATTGACTAATAGTATTTCTTCACTCAACGATGTCCGTCCAAATGAACCTGATTCTTGGTCCTCTTCTCTCTCTAGGTTCCAAAACTCGGTTAGCAAAAACTCCAACAACTAGTTCCCACATTGCAGCAACCCGGAAACTATGCAAAGGAGAAAAGGAGCACCTAAACAGAGTCTTCAAAAAGAATGGATATCTGAAAGCATAACCCGCTGTTAACTCTAAGACAGACCACAGCAGGAAGACACAACACAACCAGATTCACTACTCACTCTACCACACATCAAGGATATTTCAGAGAAGACCACAAGACTACTCAGACCCCTAGGTATCAGGTTAGCCCACAAACCACCCTGCGACAGTGACAAGGATCTCACATTCAAAACTAGCAAAGCCAGTGTAATATACAAAATACCATGCAAGGACTATGAGAAACACTACATAGGCCAAACTGAAAGAAAACTGACAATACAGATACATGAACACCAGCTAGCCACCAAGAGACATGACCAATTCTCACTTGTCTCACTACACACAGACAACAAGGGACACGAATTCGACTGGGACAACACATCCATAATCGCACAAGCCAAACAAAGACACACCAGGTAATTCCTGAAGCCCTGGTATTCTAACTAGAACTCCATCAACAAGCACATTGAATTAGACTCTGTGTACAAACCACTGAGAAAATGAACTGGAAATGCTACCAAAAACTCCAACAAACTGAGGCATGTAAATAACAAGTGGGACAGAACACCGACGCTTTACCGGCAGTGCACTGATGTTACCTAGCAAGGTGACAAAACACTTGCAACCAAACCCACCAGCCTGGCAAGCATGTCGACAACCTCATCCACAACCCGAGCTACAAATCTTCTCGAAACCTTGAAATTCCTAGTCTTCCCTAAGTCATCGAGAAACCTATACGATGCGTCTCCCTTGGATTCAAAGCGCGTGAAGTTACACTTTTCCATAATAAATTCCATCGGCCATAGTTTGAGCCACTCACATATTTTGTCTATGTTCTCTTACACCATTTTATATTGCTTACTGTGCATCCTTACTTAGTTTTAGTGGCAATGTTGCATATACAACTTTCCACAGCTTTAAAAGAAATACTTACCTGTACACTGAATAGTTGATGTCCCAATAAAGATTACACGGGGAAACTGTACAAGCTGCATTCTGTTTCTCACGAAATTGTCCCTTTTTGTCTCCACTATTTTACAGCCAATTATCAATCCATATCGCAAGGTCACCTCCAATTATGTACACTTGCATTTTTACTGGTAATTTCTCGTGTTGAATCTTATTAAATGCAATCACAAAACACATGCAAAACACAATCTAGGTTAATGTAAAAAAATACAATGGCTTTTTTTTCGTAACAGCTGGCAAGTTCCCCCAGATGCTGGTCAAAAATTATCTTTTAATTCAGCAACACTAAAACAAATTGAATCATTTTTTTCAAAGATGTTCTTGGGATATTATTAACCACAATTTGGCTGTCACATATCTCTAAATTCCAACATTATAAATCTTTTCCCTGCCAGGACTCAATAAAAGGCAACAGGAACATTTATCATTTGTGATTTTCCATTCACTAAACTCAACCAAGGTCTAACTTACCAAGGTCACAATATATTTATAAGTGCAAGTTTGAGAGTGTGCGAGAAGATAAAAAGATCTGATAGTGTTAAGTATATACACAAAGTATAAAGCAGCAAAGTTGCTGTGGCATGAGGAGCTGGAAAATTATGGTAAAAGGCAAACAGGTCTAGGTCACATGAAATATTGGTCTTCAAGTGGGCAGAAACTAAAGTTTTTCCTTTGCTTTACCTTCTATTACTGTCAAGACTAGTGACCAGTGTTAGAGATTACAATTACAGTAATCAGAGCAGCTAATGCATGCCAGAGAGGAGGAGATCCACAAAAACAGCAGAACACAACTCTCATTCAACCCTCCTCCTAATGCATTCCTAAGAAAAAGCACGCTAAACTAAACAAAAATCACATTCCCAGAAGAAAACATGCAGTAAGAGTCGGTTAATGTATGATATTTTGTTTACATTGAAATCCTACTGGCTGCCTTGAACCAGAAAAAAAAATCACCTTGTTAACACTTACTAACTTGCAATTCAATACCTGTAGGGACTGAACTTTTTAAAAAGATATTCGAACTGCAAATGTTTCAGAGCTTTTCTCAGCTTCTAAACAGTGCACATCTCCCCATTTTACCAAGCAATAACATCAAGTGCCCAAAGGTTCCCTCAGTCCTCTTAAGTATTGAGCTGACATTCATCATTTACAACATTCCAGCAATTTTTTCTGGTCTTTCTAGGGAAAATTTTCCAGTATCCTTAAACCGTATAGATTCCTCATCTTCGATTAGCTAAGAAAATCGCTCCAGCAATATCTAGCAGCAAACAGAGAAAGCAGCCTGTCCCTCTGAAGACATAACAGCTTACTGTTCCTCATCTGACTTTCTCTCCTTTTCCTGTGCAAAGTTTCTGAGAAAGAAATTCTTCTATAATAACACCTACTTAAATCTTCAGATGTTAAACCTAATATCTTCATTTCAATTACACATGCTGTAGTTGCCAATCCTTACTCTAACCAAGACCACAGGTTTGTCAGGCAGAACTGACTGTAGTTCACATGACCCTCATTACATCATTTATCTTAGGATAAAGAGACCGTCCTTAGCATAACCATCTTATAAAACCTCACACTCATATCTTTTAACTCAAGAACTCCTGATAAATGATGATGATTTAGGAACACTTTTTACCCAGCACATGCTTACCACTTCCCTTCCCTATTGTCCAGCTCATCACTCCCCTCTCCCAACCCTCCCAATCACCAAGCCCTTCTTCTAAAGCCTTGATGTCCAACAAGTGAAGGTTCAAGTAAGGAAAGCAGCAATCAGTGTATAAAAAACACTGAGCATATGCAATAAGCATGTTAAAATGAAAATGCGCTATTTGAATATTGTCTAAACGAGGGATACCTACAGTAACGCATTATTGAAAGGGGGCAGTCGGGGTCACAAAGAGACTTCAAAGTGTGGAATTCCATCTAAAAAGTGGAAATGTCTCATTCCTGTACATTTACATGTATACATATATTGCAGGCTTCAATGGAGGACAGATTTGGACTATCTGTGATTGCTCTCATGGATAAAAATACTAACTCATCATTCAGATGAAGGCTGGGTAAATAGTTGAGGAACCAGTAAGCTACCTATTACCACCCATGAATTGTACCCAAGTATCAGAGGCTTTCGGCGATGTGAGAAAAAGAGAGTTGGTCCCTGTCCATAAAGAAACAAAGAATTTGCACAGAATTTTCTGTCAGGTTTGATTAAATCTGTTAAAGTAGATGCCATTGACACAAGAAAAGATCTGATTGAGCAGGGAATAGAAGGAAACAGCAGCAGTATGGATTACAAACATTTTACACATCTGTTTAGTCAATGTAGTATGTGTAACATCGAAAGATGGTCAGTGAACTCTCAGTTCTCAATGTTGATTTTTTTGAGAAGGACGTGGAAGCTTAGCTAAAATCATGAGCTTCGTTTTAAACAGAATTTTCAGCAAAATGATTGTTAAACAAAATACAACTCAATAAACAACTAGCATTAAAGTCAACACACTTATGCTTTAGACTTTTACATGGAAACTGTCGCTTTGCTCAATCTAATGTTACTTATTTTGAGAAGCAATGCAGACACTTTAGCATACTAAAAAGTTAGGCTGTGTTTAAGGCCAACATTACCACAAGGTGGAGTAATGTGCACAAATGTGCAGAATTAGAACATTGTCGGGCTACACCATTACAAAGTGATGGACCAGCAGTTGACTCTAATAAAGGCAGCACTGCTGGAACACAATAGGACACAGGTTTCTGAGCATCTACGGCAATGTTAAGTAATCTGATCATGAAGATTTTAATCCTGCAGAATATGATATCAGTGTCCACCAGCTACTCCACAGCAGTTGATGTTGTATCATTCAAATGCAGGCTGGATATTTGTGTGACTGCATGGCCTGAATCTATATCTCAGGCTCAGTCAATTGACATCAAACCACTCGAATTTCCTATTGAGAGAATACACTAACTTAGAATCTCATTTTTGATGATGTGACATTGTCCACACAGGCACATTCTGGCAGCTCAGATTTCTGTTGTTGCAGGCCAACATCTTCTGGCCTCCTCTGCACATGCTCAAACAGCTCCGGGTGGCTATTTTTAATGGCAGACACAAAGAAAATCTAAGAATTACTATTTTAACTGCTCAATTCCTCTCATGCTATAAACTTATTACCATTATGGCCAAAACAAGAAAGCTGAATTTCACTTTTAAAATTTGAAATTCTACACACAGATTTAACTATCTTTTGAGCTGACATCACAATGCCAAGCCTGACCTAATTTCAATGTGCAAGGACTACAGCATGAAGTGAGGAGCTCCTGTTGATTCATGTAGCTCTTTCACTTCTGACCAGTTCGTCATCACTTCCTAATGTTCATGACAATCATGAGTTGTCAAGTTTACAAATGTACGCTTCTCACTCCAATGTGTGTTTGTGCGTGCATGTGCCTGCATGCGTGCATGCATGTATCTTGAATTCATTGGAGCATTGGGGTATACAAGTTAGTTTTCTGAATTTATTTTTCTTGCAGCTGAGTGAAGTAACCTCACATAGACAAACTGTTACCTGCTATGAACTAAAATGAGACTACAACATATCATCGGTCAACAGTAAACCTATTTAGGATGTCGCACCTTTGTAATTTGAGAGGACAATTAATAGAAATCATGTCATGCACCTTAAAGGTAAATTAAGTCAACAGGTAACTTCAGTTCGATCACCAAAAGAGTAACTTAAAGTAGCAATTGCAAGCTGTTCACCCCAGCCCACACAACTTTGAAACAGTTCATGAAAGGGTTAAACAGACAAATTGAATCAGTCTATTACTTTGAATTTTTTTTGTAGATCTTTCAAACAAATGACATTTGCTGAAAAGGACAGGCTGCCTGATCTGTACCCGTTATATTGTTTCTTGCAACTATGTAGATTTTAGCATTGCCTTTTATCTTGACACTATTCCACTTTTTCAAAATTGTAATAATTGGTATATTAATAAACAAAATCCTTTGAACTGGCATTGCTTTTATGAAGTCAATCTGCATAACAGTTATTAAATTCTCAGTAGATTCACCATATACAAACAGGCAGGCTTAGCTGTGACAAGATACAATGTTTGTTAAGAACTGCAAACCAACATTGCATACAGTACAGACTGTTAATGTATCCCATTGAAAACTAATTCAAAATGTCTTCCATATTGCACAAAGCAGATATCAATTGTTCACAAAAAATTTAAGTAAAATCTTGAGTGTATTAAGAACGGAGACAGGAGGTAGCCTAACAAATCAGAACCAAAAGTATCTCGTGTTGGTGCATTTAGTTTCATCTATTCCCTGGAAAAACTCCAAAGACCTTTTTTTATGATCATCATACCTCAAGGCTTTTGCTTCCAGTGAATGTTGTCCTTTTTTTCGTGTAGTCCTCAATGGCTTTGGAAATGGCTTCTAACCATTCGTCTCTTTCTGCTGCTGAACTGTACAGAGAGTCAGAGTTCAGAAATATTGTTGACAAAAACCAAATTTACAAAGTATCTGTACTGTACGGTTAAGATAATCTAATGCTTTGACACTTTTATGAATGTTTTACTTTTCGTTGATTCCAATGCCTATGTCTTAGGTTTCCTTGACTCTCATTGGAGGTTGACGGTGTAAAAGCTTCACCCCTATTTAATGAAATGTAGCTTGATTTGGAGCTGTGAAGCAGCCCAATTTGTTTGCTTTTTCTTCCTCAAAGGAACATTGCAAGTGCTATCTTGTTCAGACATATAATTCCATTAATTTTAATTGTATGACACGCAATCAGCTCCATTACTAAAATTTAAACATACAGAACAGGGAAAATGAACTAAGAAATTTGTTCTATTGCTACAAAGGACATTCAAACAAGAAAGGGTTGTACTGCCACTTGTTTTAAAAAAAAGAGAAATATATAAAACCAACACAGATATTGGCTTCTCAATGAGGCCACCCCAGTGACATCTCCGCCACAACTGTTGTCCTAATAGTACTTAATTTCCAGGCAACCCAGTAACAGTCCTAGAATTTCCTGAGCTTACAAAACCACACATCTTAAATGCTTAATAGAGTCAGAGTCATACAGCATGCAGTCAGGCCCTTCTGCCCAACTTGTCCATGCTGATCAAGTTTCTTCAACTGAACAAGTATCTCTTGTCTGCATTTGGCCCTTATCCCTCTAAAACTTTCCTATCAATGTACTGTCCAAATTCTTTTAAATGTTGCATATATGCATTGAAATAACTCCACAGAGGCCAGCATCCTGTCACCAAATCACCATTTATTTACAAGCGGAAAGTCCTTAACACTGATCAAAGCCAGCTTTCAGAATGTCAAGATGTCTGATATTCCCATTTTAATCTGTCAGCCTGGATTCCCTGATTGGACCAGATTAACAGCCCCAATCAGGGAACTCATTCTGAGTCCACCTGGCTAACCTCATTACAATCACTACACACACTACCCTCAGTTTGAAAAGTTGCCCCCCAGTTCCCTTTTAAATCATCCCTTTTTACCTTAAACCTGTGCCCTCTAGTTTTGGACTCCCCTATACTGGGGGAGCTTGGTAATTCACCTTAACCACGCCCCTCATTATTTTACAAACCTCTATAAAGGTCACCCCTCAGCTTCCTATGTTCCAGGGAAAGAAGTCCCAATCTATCCAACCTTCCCTTATAACTCAAATCTTCCAGTCTCAGTTACATCCTTGTAAATATTTTTTACACCCTTTCCAGTTTAATAACATCCTTCCTGTAACAGGGTGACCAGAATTGTACACAGTACTCCAAATATGGCCTTACCAATGTCTTGTACAACTGTAACATGACATCCCAACTCCTGTGTTCAGTACTCTGACCAATGAAAGCAAGCATGCTAAATGCCTTCTTAACCACCCATCTATCTGTGATGCCACTTTCAAGGAACTATGTACCTGCACCCCTAGGTATCTCTGTTCAACAACACTCCACAGGGCCACACCATTAATTGTGCAAATTCTGCACTGGTTTCACTTGTGAAAATGCAACACCTCACAGCTTCTGTTATAGGGATTTTCTCTGTCTGTAACATTACTGGCATGACTCCATTCAAGGGACTCTCAGCACATATATTCTGTTAAAAAAAGGACAAACTCTTCCATCACAAAGAACTGCCTCCAGGTTTTCCTTTCTACTTGATTCTTCCTGCACTGTTTCCAGTTCCTAACGTAACACTTTAACGTCAATCACGCCACTACCATAACAAATGAAAACAATTGTATCCTAGTTTCCTGTTGAGAGATATCAGCACACTGCAGACATCCTGATGTGAGAAACTAAAGATAGTTGTAAAGGGCTGCATTAATAAAAACTACCTTAATAAGGATCAAGAAAATTTATCAGGCCATTGACATAAGGGATTGTTCAGAGGCAACTTGAACTAATTTTTTAAAATAGTACCCCAAGGAGTTGAGGTTAGAGTCAAGTTGTTGCGCAACTGATTCATTTTGCCATCAGCTATTATAACATGCGTACAATGTTAGGCATAAGTTTAAAGCAAAAATAACAAGGCACCAACTCCATTCAGTGTTTTCAAAACAAAGAATTTGAAAAATTCCTTCAGCCAAGCTATGGAGGGAACAATGAAGTGTAACAATGGACAAATTGTACACAATCACTCATTTTAACCTCATAATAGTTATTATTTTTGTTTTTAGCAGGAGTATTTTCATTGTCTGAACATACGTTGCTTCCCTTCATTGTTAAGGAGTTTGAAAGACACAGGATGATGAGAATGCCTACCCCTTCAGCTGAGGGAAAAGATGACAGAAATAAACTCAATACCCTTAATAAACTCGGAGAAAGCAAGGACTGCAGATGCTGTAGTCAGAGACAATATAGTGTGGAGCTGGAGGAACACAGCAGGCCAGGCAGCATCAGGGGAGCAGGAAAGTTCACATTTTCTTAAGAAGGGTCCTGGCCCGAAACATCAACTTTCCTGCTCTTCTGATGCTGCCTTGCCTGCTGTGTTCCTCCAGCTCCACAATGTACAGGCCATTAATAAACAGTGTGTTTGGGAGTTTCATTAGTGCTATAACTGTTTTGCTGTGAAGTAATAGTAGACTTGTAATTATTGTTCCTATTATCATGTTATATTAAGTAAGAACTTTGCAGGAGCCATGAATTCCAGCAACTTTCCTTGCAGTATCCGGATTATGTTTATTAATAGTCATCTCCTGCTGACAAGATAGGATGACTAAATTAGCAACTCTAGTTTCCCCAAGCACATGGTTTAGCCACCAGCTCTGCTGTAGACCCTAGTACTTCAACATTTCCTCCTCTCATAACCATCACAACCTCTTCATACAGTATCAAAGTAAACATAGGTATTATAGGCTTCTGTTCTCATTACTTCAATGAGATTTGTGTATGAAGATTACAATGGAATTACTGGAGGTGAAAAATCCATAAATGAAAGGAATGTCAGGCATGGTTCTCATAATGGGTAGGTCCAGTGTCAACAGGTGCTAAGAATTCTTGTGTGCAGGAGGATGAGCAAAGTATTAGCTTTAGTACTGCTGGGTTTAAAAAAAACACATGCTTCGAAATATTATGAACACTACCACTGCACCACAAAACCCTCCAGTTGGAGGATCTTGATGGCAGAAGTAAGGAAGACAAATCATGTCAATGGTGGCTGAGATAGAAGCATTCTTCCCTGTGAGAAAAAAATTGAGGCTTGAGCATGGTCTAAATTGACACTCCAGAGCAACATTGACGAAACTCAGGAATAGGAGTGGGCCATTCAGCCCATTTAGCTTATCCCACCATTCCAGATCACAGCTGATCAACTTCTCAATGTTGTAACACGGACTATCTCCATACCCCTTAAATGTCACTAGTCTTCAGACAATTATTGGCTTATGTCTTGAACATATACAATAATTGAGCTTCCACATCCTTCTGGGTAGAGAATTACAAAGATTCACCTCCCTTGAAATGAAGAAATTCCTTCTCGTGAGTTGGGCTTTTTGCCCATTATCTTGAGACTACTTCTCATGGTCCTACAGTCAAAAACCAGGGGAAGCACCTACATCGACACTGTTGTGACTTCAAAAAAGCTTCAAAGATTCAACAAGATTGCCTCTCATTCTTTGAAACACTAAAGAACACCGATCCAGTTTCCTCAATCTGCCCTAATAAGACAATCCTGCCATCCCAGGGATTAGTGGTGAATCTCCATTGAATTCCCCATCTGACAAGTATTTCCTTACTTACTTAAGGAGACCAAAACAGTGCACAATATTTCAATCTGAGGGAAGACGTACATGATAACTTGCAATTGGATGCAGATGAGATGGTCAGGGTTCTAAATGAGTATTCTTTTCGTCTTCCTTCACTAGAGGAAAAAGCTTGCGCAGACTGAAGAAACTGAAGTAACTGAAGAAACATTAGATGAATGAAGTGTGATGAGAAGGGAAGTACCAGAGGAACTGATTTTTGTAAATGTTGGTCAATTATCAAGGCCAGTTGAATTGTATCTGAAGCTGTTAAAGGAAAGAAGGCAGAGAGGAAGTAGCAGATGCTCTGAGCATCATGTTCCAATTTGCATTAGATACAGGTGAGGTACTTCAGGATGAAGGGCTGTAAACATTCAAAAACAGGGCAAGGAATTGGCCACATGATTATATATCAGTCTTCAGTGGTAGACAAATTACTGGGATCAATATTCAGAGGTAGGATTAACTGTCACTTGGAGATTGACAGATTGCTCAGGGATAATCAGTATTTTTTTTACGGGAAGGACATACCTTAGCAGCTTAATTTATTTTTTTCAGGAAGTGAAAAAAGCATTGAGAAGGGATGTTGTCTAAATCAGTTTTAGCAAGGGTTCTGACAAAATTCCATTTAGTAGACTATTAAGAGAAATTGAAGGCTATGGGATATTTTTCTTTATTTATTCATGAGATTCAGGTATTGCTGGCTGGGCCAGCATTTACATCCGTTCCCAATTTCTGCTTGAACTGATGGCTTGCTAGGGCTATTTCAGAGGACAGTTAAGAATCAACTACATTGCTATGGGTCTGGAGTCACATCTGACCAGGCTAGGTGAGGGTGACAGATTTCTTTCCCTAAAAGGCATGAGAGAATCAGATGGATCACAACAATTAACAATGGTTACATGGAAAGATCACTTTGATGAGATTGTACTACTGGCCCTCTAGTAGTAAGAGGGAAATTGAGAAACAAATAAGTAGGGAAATCTCAAATATATGTAAACATAATAAGGTTGTAATAATGAGAGATTTTAATTTTCCAAACACTGACTAGAGCTACCAGAGTGTGAAAGGTTTGGATGCTGAAGAATTTGTCAAATGTGTTTGAGAAAATATGCTTTATCAATACATGGATGCGCCTATTGGAGAAGGAGCAAAACCAGACCTTCTTTTGGGCAATAAGGCAGAGCAGATGACTGAAGTAAAAGTGGGGGAACACTTTGGGTGTAGTGATCATAATTCTATTAGTTTCAAATGGAAAAGGATAAGCCTTCCATGAAAGTTAAAATTTTTAATTGGAGTAAGGCAAATTTTAATGGTACAAGACAAAAACATTTAAAAGTTGATTGGAGCAAACTGCTCGCAGATAAAAGGATGTCGACACATGGGAGGTGTGCAAGAGTGTGATGACGAGAGTAACAGGAACAAAATGCTTCTGAAGAGAGTGAAGGGTAAAGCTGGAAAGATTAAGGAGCAATGGATGAATAAAGGTATTGAGGTTCTAGTTCAAGAATAAAAGTGAATCTTATTTCAGATAGAGACAACTTGATACAATCGAATCTCTTAATCAATATAAAGAGTGTAGGGGCATTCTTAAGAGAGAAATCAGGAAGACGAAGAGGGGATATGAGATAACATTGGAAGATAGGGTTAAGGATAATCTAAAGAGATTCTGCAAATGCATTAAGAGCAAGAGGGTAGTTAGAGAGAGAATAGTGCCTCTTTATAGGTCAAAGAGGCTGTCCTTCTGTTGAACCCCAGGAGATGGGAAAGATACTAATATGTCATGTCAGTTTTTACTGTGGAGAAAGGAATGGAGTCTAGATAATGCAGAGAAATAAACTGTGATGTTTTAAAAAGAGTTCACATTACAGAAGGGAGAGTTTGGGAGGTCTTAGAGAATATAAAGTTAAATAAATCTCCAACACCTGATCTATGGTATCCCAAAACATTGTGGGAAGTAAGGGAGGAAATTACGAGATTCCTTGCACAAATATTTCCATCAGCTATAACTACAGGTGAGGTGCCTGATGACGAGAAGTGGCTAATGTTGTACCTAAATTTAATAAAAGCTTTAAGGAGAAATCAGGGAATTATAAACCTGAGAGTCTGTTTTCGGTTATGGGCAAATTGTTGGAAGCGATTATAAAAATTAGGCTATATAGACATTTAGAGAGGCAAAAACTGATTAGGGATTAGTCAGCATGGTTTTTTTAAGGCAAATGGTGTCTCACAAACATGATTGAGTTTTCTAAGGCAGTCACTAAAAAGATTGATGTAGGCGTTCTTATTTGGATTTCAGTAAAGTCTTTGACAAGGTTCCGCATGGTAGACTAATTAGTAAAGTTAGGTCACATGGGCTTCAGGGTGAGCTTGCCAATTGGATACATAATTGGCTTAACAGCAGGAGACAGAGAATAATGATGGAGAGTTGTTTTTCAGACTGGAGGACTATGGCCAGCGGTATTCCACAGGGATTGGTTCTGGGTCCTCTTCTGTTTGTCATTTATATAAACGATTTGAATGAGAATATAGAAAGCATGGTTACTAAGTTAGCGGACGACACCAAAATTGGTGTCATAGAAACCTCCTTCATTTTCACTAAGATTACAGAGGGATCTTGATCAAATGAATCAATGGGGTGAAAAATGGCAGAAGAAGGAGTTCAATCTGGATAAACTTCAGGGATTACATTTTGGTACAACAAACGACAATAGGGCTTATACAATTAATAGAAGAGCCTTGGGTACTGTTGTAGAACAGAGGGTCCAAGGGGTGCAGGTACATATTACTCTGCAGTTTGCATCACATATAGACAGAGCAGTTAAAAAGGTGTTTGGCATGCTTGCCTTATTGCTCAGTAGATGAGTATTGGAGTTGGGAAATCATGTTGAGGTTGTACAGAGCCTTCTGGAGTGCTGTGTGCTATAGGTGGAGATTTACAAGAATGTTGCCAATGCTTAGATTGGATACTTAGAGTTGCTTTCTTTAGAAGAGAGGAGGCTGAAAGGTGACTTAATTGAGGTGTACAAAATTATGTGTGACTTGAATATAGTGGACAGCGAAGACCTGCTGCCCTAGGCGAGGGGTTATTTACTGGAGGCATAGATTTAAGGTGAGTAGTAGAAAAATCAGATAAGAAATCAGGAAAATCCTTTTTTTTCCCAGAAGGTGGTGGACTTGTGGTTTGATGATTGAGTCAGAAACTGTCAGTTCATTCAAAAGTAGCCCGGATCTGCATCTGATGTGCTGTATCCTGCAAGGATATGGACGAAGTGTTAAGAGAAAATAGACTATTTGGCTGGTTTGTTCAGCAGGTGCAGGGATGATTGATTGAAGTGGCCTCTTTCTGTCCTGTAACTTTTCTGTAGTTCACCAAGACTCTAAACAATTGAAGCAAGACTTCTTCACTTCTCTTCTCAAATCTTCTTGAAATGGAACCTACCATCCACCTTTCTAATTGTTTGCTGAACCTGCATGTATTCAGTGATTCACTCACAAGGATACTCAGGACACTCTGGACACCTACCCTATCCAGCCTCTCAACATTTATGGAATTTCATGCCTTTGATTTTTTTCCTACCAAAGTGGATTAACTTCAGTCTTATTCACATTACAGTCCATCTACTTCAGTTTCAGCTCATTCACAAGGCCCTTCCAAGACCTCTTCAGGCCTCCACACAACTTACATATTCGCCTAGTTTGGTGTCATTCACAAATTTAAAAGTATTATAATTGGTCTCCAAATCTAGAGCATTTATTTAGATCATGAACAGTTGTGGACCATGTGCTGCCACTCTCTGTACCTGACTGATAAGTGCCTGTCATCCTGACAATAATTTGTTTATTCTTACTCTCTTTGTGTCTACTAACCAATTCTCCAGCCATACTAGTAAATTTCCTCCAATCACATGCAGTAATTTTATTTGCCAACCTGCTGTGTGGAATCTTATCAAAAGCCTTCTGAAAATCTAAATAAATCACATTCTTTGGTTTTCGTTTGTCTATGCTACAAGTAGTATCCATAAAAAAACTTGATTAAGTCTGTCAAAGATGATTTCCATTTCATAAATTCATGCTGACCAATTCTGCCATTCTTTTTCAAATGCTTAGTTTTGACATCATTTATAATAGATTGTAATATTTTGCCTCATTGCACAATACCTGGTCTAGTCCCAGTTCAGTCCAATCCATGTTATGTCGCATGATCCCAGTCTCTAATGACTAACAGATCACACATTCATTTCTTTTTGCACACCGGGTTATCTATTTCATTCCAAATGCTGAGTTCATTCAGATATATAGCATTCAGTTTTATCCTTTTACTCACTTCATAAATTCCAGTCTTAAGTGTTGGTTGACTCTTGGATTCGTACTCTTAATCATTTACTGTCAAGTCTATTTATCATTTCCCTTATTAATAACTTTCTCTTTAGCCTTGACTCTATTCTTTGATTTATCACATCTTCTCAAATTTGATCCTTGTCTCCTGTTTCTCTAGTTATGCGATAAAAACAGAAATTGCTGGCAAAAGTCAGCAGGTCTGGCAGCATCTGTGGGGCGAAAGAAGAATTAATGTTTTGAGTCTGGTGACTCTTTATCGCAGCTCCCTAATATTGCTCCAAGCTCCTCATACTGACTACACAGAATTTCCTCCTCTGATAACTATGGATCTCCCCATCCCAGTTCCTTTCCAGCCTGAGATGTGCTGAAACCTGGTACTGAGTAGCCAACAGTCATCTGATCTCACACTCTTTGCTGCAGAGGAGAGAGCTAATCCTCTCATTACTATCGCTACATTTCTTCTTACTGCCCATTCTTGAGAGGTTTTCTGTACCCTCACTCGCATTCAGACAAGTTGAAAGAAGCTCAAACTTGTGGGACAACTGTAAAGGCTGAGGTTCCTGCCCTCTACGTTCCTTAATTATCAACAGTCCCTTTTTTATAAGCAGATATTGCAACGTTGACGTTATATTAGCAATATTATATCTATTTAACTCAGTCCTGCTGATGAGCCATTACCTTGCTGAAAGAATGAAAGATCGTTCAACACTCTCTATGTTCAGTTCGTTTTGATAGGCTTCTTGAGATGGCTTACTGACCTATAGGATAAACAATATGTTTCATAAATTTAACAGGTCAACAGAAAGAATTCACCCTCATTTTGACTGGAAAGATATTATTAATTGAATTAAGATCACAGCAATATTCTATAGTTAACAATGAAATTGCTTCTAACTGCCTGCTAAATACTGGTTCAACCAGATAACAATCAACTGTATAGCAGACAATTGGTATGGTTTTTCCAAGACATTTGGTGTCAATTTCAAGCAATATCTGGTGTGCAAAGATTCTGAGCAGTGTCCACAGTTTATTTACTTTGTGTGGAACATTTTCCATGTAATGATAAAATTATGACACTTTAACAACTTAACTGAAGAAGAATGATGAGGAGAATCAAAAATCACTTACCTTCATACCTGCTAGAGAAAGCATATTGTTCATCTTAAATGTTCCAGACTGTACTGGCGTAGTGTAGAGTAACACGTCATTCAGCTGCAAAGGGAAACATAGCCTAAATGTGAATTCAAAACAATAATTCAGGATCAAAACTCATTATTTTCTTCATAATGGTTTAAAGTGAGTTCCTGTACCAAATGGTGCAACATGCAATAAAAGATCCTATGCCATACTATCTGTATGATGAGTTGTGAATTTCAACAATCGTAAGCATTGATTCAAGGTTAGACATATACACGTGACTTTTGTTTTATTCTTTCACAGGATGTGAGCACTCTTACTTGGCATGCATTTATTTTTCACTTTTAATTGCCCTCAAATGGATAGTCATGAGCTGCTTTCTTATAACACTTTAGCTGTTGTGGTGTAGATGCACCCATAGGGCTCTTAGAGAGGGAATTCCTACATTTTGACCCAGTAACAGTGACTGAATGATGACATAGTTCCCAGCCAGGATGGCATACAGTTGGAACGGAATTTGGACGTGGCAATGCTCCCAAGCATCTGTTGCCCGTCTTTCTAGGTAGTGCAGATTGCAGGTTTAGAAAGGGCTGATGAGGGACCCTGAATAAATTACTGCAGTGCATTTTACATTTGGTACATACTGCTGCTATTGCGTGTGAGTGGTGGGAGTAAGTAAATGCATAATATGATGGATGGGATGCCGATCAAGTACACTGCTTTGTCTGAATACTATCAGCCTTCTTTAGTCTTGTAGGAATTGCACTGATCCAGTCAAGGACAGAGTATTCCATTGCACCTTACAGGTAAATGGTAGTCATGGTTTGAAGAGTCAGGAGACGAGTTAGTCAGCACAGAATTCACAGCCTCTTGTCATCACAGTATTTCCATGGCTGGTTCAGTTCAGTCTCTGATTAACATCAATATCAACGACATCCTCCATTATGTTGCTGTTGATTGAGAGTAGACTTATGGAGTAGCAACTGGATAGCTGGATTGAGGTAAATTAAAATGACACTGTGGGCACAGCCTATCTAGTAGGTTTGGCACCTAACTCAAAAATGATATCAGACAACAGTTAAGACAATTTTAAGAAATCACCCAGGAATATGATACTCAGCTTTTAATTAACACCAATTTCTGTTTGTTTAAAACTTCCCAATATAGAGTGCACATTGTGATCTTAACGCAGAACGAGGCAAGGAAAGCATTCAAGGTCGGCCTGCATTTGAAAAAGCAATGTTCAAAATCGATGGCATGAAGCTGCATGGAGATTCCGCACAGTTTCCTTCACTGCATGGGAGAGACTGAAGAATCAGTGACCTTGTAAACAAGAAAACTGAAGTCCCAGAACGTCATGGGCTTTTAGCTGAAGTAAAGGAGTAGAAATTAAGAAAATACGATCACTTCAACGTTTAGGATGAAAGCTTGGTCTTGGTGACAACAGAAGATAAGTCATCAGCAAAGAAAGGCCATATCATGCAAAGCTGGATGGGTGGACATCAACAAAAGCTGGATGGGGGGGGGGGGGGAACAGAGGAATTACAATAGTCCTATCCCAATATTCCAATAGACTATGACTAATAATGCATAGAATAGTACAGGCTATCACAAACACAGTTCTACACTGGAAAATCCTGAAAGAAATGCCATAGCAGTATGCTGACACCACAAAAGACTGGGTCAGTGTCAGCTCTCTGCTGGAACTATCTAAATAATCCTATTTGTCGGCTCTTTTCAAGGAGCTTGTACACTTTATTCCCTGGAAGGTTTTAAGACCATCATTGTCCTAAACCCTTAAGAAATTAAATGACTTCATGCAAGAAAATTTATCTCACTGATAGGCATCTCTACTTAAAGAAATTAATGTGTTTCTGGGATTTCAACAGTATACTATGTTCAACAAAATTGCAAGTTATATAAAGCCCAAAATATGTAGGAAAAAAATGATCACAGCTTTTAAAAAGGTTAGATATACAGGGCTTAAACATAAAATTACCTACCAAAAAAAACATTCGGGGCTGCATAACCTTTCTAGAAAGCTTCATTAAAGTTCCTTCCTTCAAAAACACCTAGTCAAAGAGAAACAACATAATAATACCATTAGTTACTGAATTAAGCAGACATGAAAGATTTCCTCGGAAACAATGTACTGTGCAAGCCTAGACCATTCAAACTAGGCCTTCTGGTAAATCTCCTCTGTACTCTCTCTACTGCAATGACATCCTTTCCACAACGTGGTGACCAGAACTGCCAGCAGTACTCCAATTGTGGCCTAACCACTATCTTATAGTGGTCCAACCTAACTTTTCTGCTCTTACACGCTATTCCTCAGCAAATAAAGGCCACAATAAATCCCATGTCTCATGCACCTTCCTAATCACCTTATCTACCTGGGCTGCACCACCAGGAATCTATGGATATATACATCAGGATTTCTCTAACCTTCAGTACTTTCCATAGTCCTACCACCCCCTGGTTTAAATCCTAGACTTGTCAACCTTGTCCAAGTGTATTACCTCACACTTATCCAGGTTAAATTCCAGTCTGTTGATTTTCCTGCGGTTTATGGCTATCCTCCTCATCCTGTTTAGCCCCATGACAATTTTTGTTTCATCTGTAAACTTCTTGATCATATCTCTTACGCAATCATGCAGTACAGAGGAGGTCCTTCTGCTCATTGAGTCTGCGCCACTTACATTTAACTTGAAATCATGAGTGTACGGCAAGGGTCTTGCAGGACACCATTGAAAACAAAATTTCCAGTCACAGAACCATTTTTGTACCATCACTCTCTATTTCCTGTCTCTCAACTAATTTTGGATCCAACATTCCATTTCACCTTGGATCCCACAAGCTCCTACTCTGTTTTCAGTCTGCCATGAAGGATCTTAGCAAAATCTTTAATAAAAGTCCATGTTGACCATCAAATGCATTACTCTCAACAACACTCCAGTTTCTCATCTCAAAAATTTGCTCAAATTTGTCAAACAGAACCTTCCCTTACAGCCATGCTGATCATCCCCAAATAATCTGTCCCTCTCCAAATGCAGATATGTTTGGTCCTTGAGAATTCTTTCTAATAACTTTCCAACCACTGAGGATAGACTGACTAGCCTGAAATTTCTTGATCTATCCGTACCTCCCATTTTTAATAATGAGAGGATGTCAGCAGGCTTTCAGGTCCCCTGGCACCTCATCCTTGGACAGACAGGATTTGAGCATTGCTGCCAAAGCCTGATATCTCTTACCTTGCCTCCCTCAATAGCCTAGAATGCTTCTTTTCCAAGCTTGTAGGTTTATCCACTTATTATGGTTGCTAAATCCGCAAGTACCTCCTCTCGCTTTATGTTAATTACTTAATGTTATGTTAACTCTTGTAATATTTCACAGTTGTCTATCCTGCTGTCCAGCGAGTCCTTTTCCATTGTGAAGACTGACACAGTTTTCATCGAGGACTAGGTTTGCACCTAGATTGCCTCTGTGGTCCCTAATGGGCCCTACTCTTGCCCTAGTTATTCCCTTGTTCTTTACACAGTTTAAAAACACATTTAGATTTTTCATTATTCTACCTACCAATTCTTTCCCATGCACTCTCTTAGCTATTGTACAGCCCTTTTACACTCATTTAGGGTCTGTGCCAAATTCATCCATCTATATCTTAGTCCTAGCTGTAATCAGCAAGGGATTCAAGGGTAATGGGGAAAAAGCAGGCAAGTGCTGAATGTTAGTAGCTCATTGTATGGCGGAGGAGACTCAATGGGCTGCGTGGCTTACTTCTCCTTCTCCATCTTACAACTTATGTCTCTTGACACACATGGTTCTTTAATCTTGATCACACTTCTTGTCTTTGTGGAATGTGTCTGCCCTGTATTTTTTTTCTTTCAATGCCTGCCGTTGCTTTGGCACAGTTTTATCTCCAAAATACTTGATCCCAGTCCTCCTTGGCCAAACTGTATCTATCTTTATGAAATTAGCCTTCCCCAATTGAGAACTTATATTCCTCACCCACCGTTATCCTTTTCCATAACTATCCTAAATCTTAGTTATGGTTACTATCTCCAAAATGCTCCGCTACCCCTTCCACCTAATAGAGTTATATTGAGTTATATAGATACAACGCAGAAACAGATCCTTCATATCATCCATATCAACCAGATATCATAAATAAATCTAGTCCCAATTGGCCTAGCCAGCATTTAGCCTATAACCCTCTAAATCTTTCCTATTCATATACTCATCTATCTGGACTCACTTCCAAACATTAGGTCCAGATATATCTCTCCCTTGTTGAGCTTTCTATGTAATAAGAAAATTATCCCGGTTACAATTTAAGAATTTTGTACCCTTCCAACCTTGCATACTACAAGTTTCCTGTTAATACTTAGATGGTTAAAATACCCAACAGTGATTGCCTCCAGTTCTCTGAGAGTTGATAACGTATTTGATTGTCTATCTCTCACTGATTATTTGGGGGCCTACAGTGTGTATTGACAGTGTATTTGCCCCTTCTGTGTTGTTTGCTTCATATAGCTTAATTCGATGATCCTGCCAAGATATTCCTGAATCAATACTGTGACCCCTCTTCTATTTCTACTAAATATACTACAACCAACAATGTTGAGCAGCCAATCCTGCCCATCTTAGAGCGCTCAGTTATAGCTATAATATCAAACCCTCACAAGATTATCTGTGCCCTCAGCTGGTCCGTCGTATCATAGAATCCCAATTGTGTGGAAGCAGGTCATTCAGTTCCATTGCCTACACACTGACCCTTTGAACAGTATTCCACTCAGACCTTCCTGCTACCCTAACCCTGCATTTTCACGGCTAATCCACCTAACCTACACATCCCTGGACACTACGGACAATTTAGCCTTGCCAATCAACCTAATCTACACATCTTTGAACTGTAGGAGGAAACCAGAGCTACCAAGAGGAAACCCACGCGGACTGTTGCATCAGGTGGAATTGAACACCGGTCCCTAGTGCTGAGGCAGCAATGCTAGCCACTTATCCTCAAGACTCTGTGCATTCTATTACCTTGCTAAACTCACTTCATTCTTATCTAGGCTATGTTTCCCCTGCCTTCCAGACTCACTTATTTGTGAGTTAACTTCTAATTCCGTTTTAGCTTCTCGCTCTTCTAAATGACTTGCAATGATTTCATCCCCCTACCAATAAAGTTTAAATCCACCCAACAGGAACAGCAAATTGCCCTGTGAGAAAGATGATCCTGTTCTTGTTCAGATGTAACATGTCCAACATGCTTAGATCCTCAACGAATGGACCCAATGCTCAAGTCTTCCCCCCTGCACTCTCTCTCCTGCCCCGCATTAATCTACTCTTTCTACTCTTATACTCACTACCACATGAAATCAGGACTAATCTAAAGAATTGTACCTTTAAAGTCTTACTTTTCAATTTCCTAGGTCACTCCCCAAAATATTGTGCAGGATCTAATTTCTCTTTCTTTCTATGTCATGGTCTCAACACAAGGTTGTAAGAAGTAGAAACAGAAGTAGGCTGTTCAGCACACCCAGTCTGCTCCACCATTCAGTGAGATCATGGCTGATCTGATAATCTTCAACTCCACTTTTCTGCTGTGTCAGGATCACTCTCGATTCCCTTACCAATTAAAGATCTTTCCATCTCAACCTTGAAGATACTTGATGATTCAGCGCCAACAGATCTCTGCAGGAAAGAATTTCCCAGATTCACCACTTTCTGAGAAGAAATTATTCAACTCTGTTTTAAACATGCAACCAATGAAACTGAGCTAATGCCTTTGAATCCTAGACTCTCCCATAAAGCAAAACAAACTTTCTATGTCTACTCAGTAAAGTCCCAAATAATCTTGTATATTTCAGTCAGGTTGGGATTTATAAGAATGAGCGGCAAATCAATAAAGGCTCAATGTACTCAATCTCTCTTTATAAGACAGTACCTACAAACCTGATGTCAGTGTAATGAATCCTGTCTGGACTGCCTCCAATTTTAGTATATCTTTCCTTAGATAAAGGTCCCAAAACTGTTTGCAATATTCTAACGGTGGTCTGACCAATGCCTTGTATAATTTTAGAAAAACCTCCCCATATTTAATGTCAATTTCTAAGGAAATAAAGGCTAATATTCCATTTGCTGAATTTGGATGCTAGCTTTTTATGATTCATGGATTAAGGCTCCAAAAGTCCTCTTATTTTGTAGTCTATCTCCATTCAAGCAATACTCAACCCCTCCATTCATTTTGCCAGAAGGCATACCCTCACATTTCCCCACATTACATTCCATTTGCCAAGTTTTTGTTCACTCACTCAACCAGTCTATAACCCTTTACAAAACCTTTCCGTCATTCTCACCACTTCGCTTTCTCACCTATTTTTGTGTTTACCACAAACTTGGCTATGATTAATTTACTTTCCTCATTCAATTGAGTAATATATAAGTAATTGTGGCCCTAGCACTGATTCCTGTGACACACAACTAGCTACAGCTTGCCACAGACTGCAACCTCTAGCTATTCACCCTCCTACTCCAGAACGTGACAGCCGTTCCATGATATCCTTGACCCTAGCACCTAGGAGGCAATGTACCATTATGGAGTCTATGGTCATGGAAATGCCTGTCTTTCCTCTTGCCAACGAATCCGCTACTACTATTGCCCTGTTCAACCCTGAGCAGCTTAAGTACTGACAGCACCTTGGATCTGGCTGGCACGCACACAATTACTGTCACTCTTGCTATTTCCCAAGGCTGTAAAATGCTTTGTGAATGAGGTGCACTCAGGGGATTCCCTCACGATCTGCGTGGCAAGTTCCCTTGGAGCTGCACAACCACATAACCACTTGGAGGTTCCATGCACAAATAGAAATGTCGAGTTCATTCCAGGACCTACATCTGGCTTCAGAGGATGCTGCCGCGCACAAATCTCAGAGGTCCACACAGCAGAAAAAGTAATTAGAGGGAATAGAAACAAATGTTGCTGGAAAAGTTTAGCAGGTCTGGCAGCATCTGTGAAGAAAAATCAGAGTTAACGTTTCAGGTCCAGTGATCCTTCCTCAGAAGAGAGGGAATCTTGCTGCCTGATCGCCACCTTCATTCTGACAGTCACCCAACCCTCTTTGCCTGAGCTTCTTTAAGTTGCAGGATAACATTATCCAAAAGCTTGTTATGCACGAACATCTCAGCATTGGGAAGATTCTGTTGTATTCAGCACTCAAGTTCCAAAACCCAGAGTTCAAGTTACTCCAGACAGAGGCACCTCCAGCACACCTGGCCATCTAGACCAGCAGGAGTGTTCACAATTTCCCGCATGGTGCAGAATGTACATGTTACAGACCGGGAGATTCCCAGACACACCTTAACTAAACAAAATGTAGATGTCTTGCTTTTATTTGCTCTTACACCTACTTAAGTGAAGACTAGCAAAAAGTCTTAGATAAAATCACGAGCAAACAACCAGAATCCTCTTAATTCTCTCAATGAAACAAATTTAATTTTGAAGATATTCATTATCTATTGAAAGACTTAAGCTGTACTCAATGTTTTAACTTAAATCAATGTCCAGTCACAAGAACCAAGAGAAATAACCACCAATTACTTCTCTGCTCTTCTGCGAAGCCACATTTCAATTACATTGAAGCAGCTTTTACCAATGGTCTGTCAGTTCCTGGGGCCTCTCTGCTCACTGTGCTCCTCTTAACCTTGCTGCCACTGCTTCAGAAATCCAGACAAGTCCATTGCCGTTATGTCAACTTCTGCCTCACCTGTCCAATTCCTTTTCATGTACAGTGATGCATTATCATAACACGCAGCAGCAGAGAGTATGATCGCGCTAAGTGTTAACACCAAGTATGCCACCCTTTTTTTTTATTGAATTAAAGAACTATAATTACGACATTGAAGAAACCTATTTAGCTCATTGTGTCCATGCCAGGTCTCTTCCAGAACTACTCATCTAGCCGCACTCCTCTGTCTTTTCCCTGTTGCCCTGCAAATCTTTTCTCTTCAGGTGCTTAATTAATTTCCTTTTGAATATCATGATTGAATCTGTGCCAACAACATGCTCATGCAGTGTATTCACAACCTGAACCATTGTGTAAAAACGTTTTTCCTTATATATCTGGTGTTTACGCCAATTGCTTGACATCAATGTCTTTCGGTTATCAGCCCTTCTGCCAAAGGGAACAGTTTCTCATCATCTGAGATAATGGGAACTGCAGATGCTGGAGAATCCAAGATAATAAAATGTGAGGCTGGATGAACACAGCAGGCCAAGCAGCATCTCAGGAGCACAAAAGTTGACGTTTCGGGCCTAGACCCTTCATCAGAGAGGGGGATGGGGTGAGGGTTCTAAAATAAATAGGGAGAGAGGGGGAGGCGGACTGAAGATGGAGAGAAAAGATGATAGGTGGGGTTCGCTCCCTACCACACCCGGCACCTTCCCCTGCAACCACAGGAAATGCTACACTTGCCCCCACACCTCCTCCCTCACCCCTATCCCAGGCCCCAAGATGACATTCCACATTAAGCAGAAGTTCACCTGCACATCTGACAATGTGGTATACTGCATCCACTGTACCCGGTGTGGCTTCCTCTACATTGGGGAAACGAAGCGGAGGCTTGGGGACCGCTTTGCAGAACACCTCCGCTCAGTTCGCAACAAAGAACTGCACCTCCCAGTCGCAAACCATTTCCACTCCCCCTCCCATTCTTTAGATGACATGTCCATCATGGGCCTCCTGCAGTGCCACAATGATGCCACCCGAAGGTTGCAGGAACAGCAACTCATATTCCGCCTGGGAACCCTGCAGCCCAATGGTATCAATGTTGTCTTCACCAGTTTCAAAATCTCCCCTTCCCCCACCGCATCCCTAAACCAGCCCAGTTCGTCCCCTCCCCCCACTGCACCACACAACCAGCCCAGCTCTTCCCCTCCCCCCACTGCATCCCAAAACCAGTCCAACCTGTCTCTGCCTCCCTAACCTGTTCTTCCTCTCACCCATCCCTTCCTCCCACCCCAAGCCGCACCTCCATCTCCTACCTACTAACTTCATCCCACCTCCTTGACCTGTCCGTCTTCACTGGACTGACCTATCCCATCCCTACCTCCCCACCTATACTCTCTCCACCTATCTTCTTTTCTCTCCATCTTCGGTCCGCCTCCCCCTCTCTCCCTATTTATTCCAGAACCCTCACCCCATCCCCCTCTCTGATGAAGGGTCTAGGCCCGAAACGTCAACTTTTGTGCTCCTGAGATGCTGCTTGGCCTGCTGTGTTCATCCAGCCTCACATTTTATTATCTTAGTTTCTCATCATCTATCAGGTCCAGACCCTTCAAGGCATTGAGCACCCTGTAAAATCTTCCCTCAATCATTTCTTCTCAAAGTGGAATAGCCCTAGCTTCTAAAAATCTATCCATGTAATTGAAGCTCCTCATTTCTGAAACCTTTTACATAATTATTACACTCCCTCCAATACATATTTAAACTGTGGTATCTGTAACAGTAGGCAATACTGCAGCTGATGCCAAACCTCGTTTTAGAAAAAAATTTTAGAAAAATCTTCCTTGTTTTTGTACCGCCTCAATTTGTATGCCTTGATAAATGCTTTCCAAGTCTGCCCTGCCATCTTCAATGATTTGTACACATATAACCTAAGATCCTTCTACTCCTGCATCCTCCATCCTCTTTAGTATTGTACCCTTTAATTTATATCACTATTCTTTGTTTTTGCTAACCAAGTGTATCACATCACACTTTCTTACAATCAATTTCATCAGTCACACACATGCCCATTGCACCATCCTGTCCATGTGCTTTTGAAGTCTTCTTTGAACCTTCTCATAGTTCACAAAGTTCATAATATTTCCAAATTTTGTATCATTTGCAGATTTTGAAATTGTGCCTTGTACACTGAATTCTAGGTCAGTCAGCCAACTTTCATCCATGATGCCATTGTCCTTTTCACTCCACAGGTTTTAATGTTACTGACAAAACTTTACCAAATGTTCTTTAAAATCCATGTGCATCTTGTCAACTGCAATAGGCTTATCAACCCTTACTTCATCAGAAGACTCAATAATTATATCTGATTTTCCCTTTACATATTTGTCCTAGCTTTCTATCCAATCTTTTCTTCCTTTATTCATTCATGGGATGAGGGTGTTGCTGGCCAGTCAGCATTTATTGCCCATTGGGCCCAGGGCAGTTCAGTGTCAACCACATTGCTGTGTTTCTGGAGTCACATGTAGGCCAAACCAGGTAAGGATGCAGTTTCCTTCCCTAAAGGACATTAGTGAACCAGATGGGTTTTTCTGACAACCAACAATGGATTCATGGTTATCATTAGGCTCCTAATTCCAGATATTTATTGAATTCAAATTCCACCTTCTACCATGGCAGGATTCGAACCCAGGTCCCCAGAGCATTATCTGGGTCTCTGGGTTAATAGTCCAGCGCTATTACCACTAGGCCTTCACCTTCCCCTCAAAGAAACTATTAAATTTGTTTAGGATTATAGTTTCTAAATGCTTTCCCATAACTGAAGCTAAACTGATTGACCTATAATTATAGTGTTTACTCTTGCACCTTTCTTTGAACAGGGAGAGAACATTTGCAATTTTCTTGACCGCTGGCATTACGCTGTATCAAAAGACGATTAGAAAATATTGGCTAGCACCTCCAGAGTTTTCATCTTTATTTCCCTCAGCATCCTCACATGCATCCAATGCCATCCTGGTGGCTTACCAACTTTAAGGTACAAGCAGTTTTTCTCATTCCTTCTCTTTATCAAATTTTAGTGTCTCACCACCTCCATCACCAACTTCTTTCTTGGTAAAGTCATATGCAAAGAAATCTTTTAGTGCCTCGGCCAAGCCCTTTGTTTCATGCATAGATCTATGTTTTGTTCCCTAAGTGGCCCTAGTCCTCCCATTAACACCCTTTTTGCCATTTATATGCCCTATTGAAGACTTTTCGATTCCCTGTTACGTTGGCTGTCAGTCTCTTCCTATACTGGCTCCACGTTGCTTCTCATGTAAACGTACTATATTCAGCCTAGATCTCACTTCTATTATCACTGTGACATTTGTCATATGCATCCTTTTTCCACTTCTTACTGTATCTCAATTATCATATTGGGAATAAGTTCCATTTTGTTTATGCTAACTCTCCACCTCATGCGAATGTGCCAGAACTGTACTGATCCTCTTCTAGCAGATCCCTATGTTCAGTTACAATTTTGCCTGCTGATCTTCAATTTCAGATTCCTGGGACAAGTCCATTCTCATCTTTCCAGAAATATGTTCCCCTCCTCTCAGTCTTTACACTATAACTACTGTAGTCTATAATATGAGAATGACACTAACTATTACTCTCTGTAAACCCCTTTCAAATTTGTTCTTCTACACCTTGCCCACAACTTGGAGGCCAACAGAACATTCCCAGTAATGTAAAATTACTCTACTGTTTCTTAGTTCCAGACAAATAAATTCTCTCTGATCCCTGTGGGACAATCTCTGTCTCTAGCACTAAACTATTATTTTTAAAATCAGCACTGCCAGAGTCTTTCCTCATTTCTTTCCTGAACATTACATATACACAGGAATATTTTCTAACCAGTCCTTACCTTCTTTGAGCTAGATCTCCATTACTGCCAAAACATCCTTTCCTCACATGCTATTCCGTGCCTGCAGCTCACCAACCTTATTTATTACACAATCACATTCGTGCATTACAAACATAATTTAGATCTTCTTACATTCTCGATCTGACTCTCCCATTTCTTTGTGCCATTTGTTTTCCCTTTCTAATGCTGAAACATGGTTTCAATCCTGCTACTAAATTTGTTTAAACCATCCCCAATACTACCTACATAACACCTAACAATGACGATGGTCAAAAGTCTGTTGGGGTGCAACCCAACCAGCCGGTGCAGGTTCCAGTGTCCTACCAAGTTAAAGCCCTCCTTTCTGCACTAACTCTCCAGTCACACATTTGCTTGTTTTGTCTTCATGTTTCTATACTAACTTGTAAATATATAAAACTTAAACATTTACAGCAAGTGTCTTACACTTCAATAGATATACCTCTTACTAGATCAATCTCTTTCAAGAATAAGGCATTACATCACCATTACAATGTTGCAGCAACTGCATTCATCAATTTTACGTTTGAGGCAGCAGCATGAAAATAGCTAGTTGATGGTAGTCTCAGGTAGTGGTGGAGGTCAGATAGACCTTAGATTTCAGGTAAAAGTTCGGAACGACTTTGTGGGCCAGAGGGCCTGCACTGTGCTGTACTGTTCTATGTTCTAGATTATTAGAGAGAGTTTGGATCTAGACATACAAGAAAGATAAATGAAACATGAACCTCCTTCCCTGCACTCGATAGTCTACAAAATTCTGTTTAAATATTTGAATAGAAATTTCTAATGTCAGTCAGCAATATTCACCCTTCCAGGTTGTACAATTTCTTGTTGGCCATTTAGGCTATACTGAATCTGCATCAGCTTCTGGAAGTTATCCTAGAGGCAGAGAGAGGAACAAAAACATTAAGAATTACAGCTAGTTTAAAAAAAAACAAAAACAGAGCAATAAATCAATGCAGTAGTGAGTTAAATTTGTTTACCTACCCCTTGTTTCATTATGTCATTCGCATGGTTCGCTACTTCAACAACAATGGCAAGAGCAGCTGACAACATAAAGATAATCAGCAGTATCTTAATATATGAAAGACAAAAATGCCAGTATTTTATAAATAGTTATTTCAGAAAATCTAATACCTTGAGTATCTTTGAAATCAGCACAGTCTTTAGACAGGTTCTTCATATAATCTGAAATACACAAAAGTTTAAGTCAGAGTACGCCTTCAGCTACATGTAAGTCAAAAATGTACATTTTCTCCCCGATGGCTAGGTACCTTTATTCAGTAGGTGAAAGAACTACACAGAGCAGATGTGATCTATATTGAAGATGACAAATGTGGTCCAACAGCCCCTTTAGAAGTGAATCCTAAATGAATAATGGATTAAGTCAGGGTTCAAAATCAATAGCAGTTAACTAGTCTGTCTGAATCCACCATTAAGGTACACTTTTCAAAACAAACAATCAGGAATGGGGAGTAAATACTGACCCTGACAGTGACATTTAGATCAGGAGATTTTTTTTTGAAAAACTGCGATATTAATACTAGAATTTTTGGCACTGTAACCCAGTTAAGAAGAAATGCTTTCAAGATGAGAAGAGAAAAATAGAAAAGGAAAGGGGAAAATATATTTGGTTACCAAAGGTTTCTATAGAATTGTCAATTCCCTTCTTTTAATAAAACTCCAGAAGAAATTTAAAAATATTAAATTTATACTGATTTTGAAAAAAATACTGAATGTGGTTTTCACCCTGTTAAGTGATGCCATCATAGAAACATAGAAGATAGGAGCAGGAGTACTCAATTCCACCCCTCAAGCTTGGTCCACTCTTCCCACTCACCAACACCCCAACCCCAAATATCCCTTCATGCCTCTAACCACAAGAGCTATATCTATCTCCTCATTAAAAACAAAGTTTTCACCTCAAACACTTTCTGTGGTATTGAATTCCACAGAATACCCACTTTCTGGGTGAACACATTTATCCTCATCTCAGTCCTAAAAGGCTTACCCTTGTTCTTGAACTATGATCCCCTCATATGTATGTCCCTTTAGGCAAGCATAAATAATCATCGTAGAACGGTTCTACCAGCAGGATGGAACCCAGAACTCCTCTGCTCTGCCTGTTTTTTTTAACCTTTTCTTTCTCTCTTTTTAGCAGTCCTGGAGCAGCAAGTGGGCAGGCAAGTCCCGGTGTAGGATAACTGAGTGCCAGTGCAGAATGGACTGGAGGCATGGAGCGGAGCAAGACAGTTGTTGGACTGGGGTCTGGCACAGGCAGTCAGACCACGTGCTTACCTGCTGCTATTTGAAATTTTTAACCAGATTAGAATGTCAATCCTTTATCTATGTTTTAACTGTCTTTTTTCTAACTTTTTTTTGACATTGTAAGTAATGCCACTACTTTTGCCTTTATTACTCTTTTGCATCCAAGATTTGTACCAAAGATGGCAACATTAGAAGGCAGCCATCGTAAAAACTTTTCACTGTACTCCTGTACTGCAATGCACGTATCAATAAATGATACAGGTATTCTATTCTCTTCTCTTCTTCAGTTCTGATGTTAACACCATTGTGTACCCATAGGCTTGCCGAGTTTCTCTAGCATTTTCTACTTTTATTCTGGATTTACAGCACCCACAGTATTTTGCTTATATCTTAAATTGATCATTTGTGTAGCTGTTAGTGCAGTCAGGATTGTCGAGAAAATACTACCCAATCATGGAATCACATCTAGCAGTACATGTGTAAACCACTTGAGACAATTCATTTGGTTCTGCACAATATGCATGCAATAGATCCACTATTTCAAGGTCTTGGTATTTTCATTAGACATTGTGGCAGGATGGCTGAGAACATTAAAGTTCATACTCACCAAATACCGCTTCCCATTTAACAAGGAAAATAGAAAATCCGAAATTAAAGCTACACACCATGACAAACTCTGCTTTTAGTGAGCATATGACTGGACAAAAACACTGCATGTGTGGGGTTGCTGTTAATTGAACCACTGAAACATTTTTTTCAGAAAACAAATTTATTCTGTGTTTGAGTGATAATGGGAACTGCAGATGCTGGAGAATCCAAGATAATAAAATGTGAAGCTGGATGAACACAGCAGGCCCAGCAGCATCTCAGGAGCACAAAAGCTGACGTTTCGGGCCTAGACCCTTCATCAGAGAGCTGATGAAGGGTCTAGGCCCGAAACGTCAGCTTTTGTGCTCCTGAGATGCTGCTGGGCCTGCTGTGTTCATCCAGCCTCACATTTTATTATTCTGTGTTTGTACTGATGAGTTTGTGAGGAAGGACTTCAGCAATAAGTTTTACTTTTCAGCTAGATTAGTTTAAGCCCTCTATTTTATCCAAGCATACAATTTCAATATACCAACATTTCCCAATAATAGTAAATCTGATCAATGTAGAGTCTTGCTCAAAAGCCATTATAAAGCCCAAAATATCAATTCTGAGCAGTCAAGAAATATCACTTGCACATTGACTTCAGAACGGGAACATTTCATTTAGCTGTGGCAGAAACAGTAAAAGTTGAGCCATAAAAATTACAACCCAAAAACTTTTATCTGTTTGCATGACAGGATAAAGTTCAGTATCACAGAATCATAGATCCCTACAACGTGGAAGCAGTCCATTCAGCCCAAATCTACACCCACCATCCAGCATCACATCCAGATCCAAACTCCTATCCTATGCTTGTAACCCTGCATTTCCAATGGCTAATCCACCTAACCTGCAAATCCCTGGGGACTATGGGCAATTTAGCATGGCCAATCTATTTGACCTGCATTGTGGGGAGAAACTAAAGTATCTAGAGGAAACCCATGCAGATATGGGGAGAATGCGCAAACTCCACACCGACAGTTACCCCAGGATAGAATTGGGTCCCTGGTGCTCTGAGGTAGCAGCACTAAATACTGTGCCACCATGCTTCTGCCAGTAGTGGAGCATCATACTCAATTACAGTAATTATATATAACTAGCATTTAAATAATTAGGTTAGTTTTAAGATAAACTTCCAAAAATCTTGAACACACCAATTATAATACTTGGGATGCAACTGAACACTCAGTTACGTTGAAAGAAAGATAGTTCAGACACAGTCACGGTATTTGACTCAAAAAGGCAAAAGATAGGAAAACAAATGAAAAGTTTCTGGTTGAAAAAAGAGACAGGAATTAAAGTGAAAAAGAAAGGTGTGTTATGACTGATGTCAAGTGGAAGTTACAATTGAGAACAGGTTGAATATAGAAGCTCACAGCAAACATGAAAGAGCAAACAAAAGAACCAAAGAGGGAATTTGAGAAAAGACTGCCAACTAAATGAAAGAGAAGCCCAAAATCTTTGATAGGCATTTAAATAGTAAAAAGGTTGGCAAGATAAGGAGTAGAGGTGATTGGGAGCCAAAAAGGTGATTTACACATGGTGGCAGAGGGGCTAGCCAATGTGTTAAACGAATACTTCACAGCTATCTTTTGAAAGGGGAAGTTGATGCTGCAAAAGTCTTGAAGAAGCAGGAGTTAATGCAGTCACCAGAAGGCTAACATTTGATAAGAATGAGATATAGGATATGCTGTCTGTACCTAAAGTTGATAAGACACTGAGACTGGACGATACGCATTCAAGGATACTGAGGAAATTGACAATGGAAACGATAAACACTCGAGAAAAAAGGAGAGAGAGATGAGGGGCCAGTCAGTTTAACTTGAGTGGTGGGGGAAACTTCTGGAAACAATAATTTGTGAAAAAATTGAAACCCACATGGAGAACTGCAGGTTAATTAAAACAAAAAGCCAGCATGGGATTCTTAACGTAATATCTTGTTTAGTTAACTTACTGAGGTCTTTTGAAGACATAACAGAGAGGGTTGATGACAGCAATGTTATTGATGTGGTACACATGGATTTCCAAACTAACATTTAATTCAATATTGTACATTGCTTAGGGGAGGAAACAGGCTAGTGATATTATCAGTGGACTGTTAATCCAGAAGCCCAGTTAATGTTCGGGAGGCTCTGGATTCAAATCCTGTCGCAGCAGATGATGGAATGTGCATTCAATAGAACTCTGAATTAAGAGTCCAATGATGACCATGAATCCATTGCTGATTTCCAGAAAAACCCATCAATAGTGTCCTTCAGGGAAGAAAACTACCATCCTATCCTGATTTAGTTGATACTTAACTGCTCTCTGGGCAATTAGGGATGGGCAATAAATGCTGGCCTAATCAGAGACATCCAATGAATTTTAAAAAACCTAACAGTCAAGTTTGAACTTATGAAATAAAAAGGACAGTAGCAATACAAATACAGAACTGACTGAGTGATATGAACAGTAGTGTTTAATAGACTGTAGGAAGTGCAGATGCTGAAGAATCTGAGATAACAAAGTGTACAGCTGGATGAACACAGCAGACGAAGCAGCATCGTAGGAACAGGAAAGCGGATGCTTCGGGCCTAGACCCTTCTTCAGAAATGCTCCTGCTCCTACGATGCTACTTGGCCTGCTGTGTTCATCCAGCTCCTCACCTTGTTATCTCTGGTGGTTAATAGATGCTCTTTAGGAAGAATGTTTACAATCGTGTTCCATAGTGGTCAATGTTAGGATCCTCGCTTTTCCTATTTTTTTTCCCTCATTTTCTATTTTAATGACATGTACCATAATGTCAAAAGTTAAGGAATGAAACAAGGAGGCATTGCAAACAATGAGGAGAATAATATCGAATTTTGAAAGGCAATAGGCAAGTTGGCCGGATTGGTAGCAGATGATATCCAATGTGGAGAAATGTGTGGTGATACATTTTGGTAGGAAAACATGGAGTCACAATATAAAATTAAGAGTAAAACTCAAAAATAAGTGCATAACCATCAGGACATGGATGCTCATGTGCATAAGTCAGTAAAAATGTCAGGACAGCATGACAGTATAGTAGATAATGCATATCTCAGTTTTATTAACTAGGGTGTAGAGTACAGATTGAGGACGCTGTATTGAAATTGTACAAGTCACTAGTTCAGCTTCAACTGAAGCACTGTGTCTAGTGCAGTGTGCCACACTTTAGGAAGGATGTGAAGATACTGGAGAGGATTCAGAAAAAAAATTACAAAAATGTTTCCGTGCTGAGAGACTTAGATTGAGCAGAAAGAAATAAACTGTTTTCATTCATGAAAGGCTTAAGAACAAGATACAGATCTAAAGTATTTGGCAAAAGAAGCAAAAGTGATATGGGAAAACATATTTTTCATAAAGTGTGATTAGGGTGGAATGCACTGCCTAAAAGTCTCTCGTTGAAGCATGTTAAATTAAGGCTTTCAAAAAGGGAATTAAAATGTTGTTTCCAAAGGAACAATATGCAGAGTAATGGGGAGAAATTAGGAAATGGTACTTAGTGAAACGCTCATTCAGACAGCCAGTGCAAACATGATGGACAGAAAGACCTCCTTCTGTGCTGTAATAATTGTTATTCTGTGACGAGCCCTACAGTTTCAATCTTGCTGGAAGTACCATTTACTTTGCACTGCTGGAAAGAGTTGTTCAGATCGGAGCCTTGGGGGCCAACTGGACTGATAAAAACCAATGGAAAACTAATGGGGAAGGGTAGTTCATTGTTTCAGTTTGATATAGTATGGAATATCACTACTGTTATCAACTTGAATTTAAGGAGTGTCTTAGGATCTTGGATCTTATCCATCTTTTCAACCTGCCTGGAATTAATTTCAATATTTAAATAATGTCAAAACTATCATCTGCATTTTACCTGCTGGATAGGAGGCTTGTGACTATTTGTAACCACTCATGCATCATGATCTATCCTGTGTAAAGAAAATTAGAGTTCTAGTCAGGCAGTACAGAACAGGACACTACATGCCTAAACCTATACTGTAGTTGCAAATTTGATTTCCAGGGATATAATAAAAACACAGCAATGGAGTATATAACTCAAGCCTAGTTCCATCAAACTGTTAAAATAGCAAGTTACTGATGTGGTTTGTTTAAATGGAGACTCAGCACTACCCTTCCCTCCAGGTGAGAGAAAATTAGATAAGACAGTCTGATTGCATCAATCATACCATTCCTAGCTGACAGCAATGAATACTAATTTTATATGGAATGAAAATTCCTAAGCCCTTCATAATTATGAAGTAAGCAAAGTAAAATAACATGCTTGCCGCTCATTTTATTATTTGACTTAGTTCTAAAGTGCGTAAAACAAAATTAGTAGCATTACACACCAGTAATATGGAAAGGCAGAGGAATTTTCATATTGTTCTTAGAAATGTTCATTTGAACAGTAAACTAAAAATCAGTTTCGGTTCTTCATTTCCTTTTAATTCTAAAATCAGAAAGTGCACTGTACAGTATAATTTAGAGACAATTTTCTAGATCACTGCAATATAGATGTGCTATTTTCTGAATCAGTTTTCACCAAATTTATCAACTAAACAACCCTCAGTTATTTTCACAACACTAACCTAAGAAGATGGTGTGGCCATGGAAGCACTCTGGGTCCAATGCACACAAACATTTTTATTCCTTTCCATTAAATAAGCTCTAATTTCCTATGTAGTGCAAATTTCCTATATGTACACAATCCTTGAACATTCCTTACACACCTTACCATACTCTATCAAATACTCAAATTCACTTTTGTGACGGAGCAGTCCAACACACTTACCTTTCTTCAACCTGCCAGTTGAGAAATCCAATAATGAGTTTTCAACTACTGTTTGCCACAAGCCTAATCTTTACAATTTAAAATGCACATTGGGATTTGTATAGGTTCTTACATTACAAAACTGGAGTCATAAGCAATCTTTTAAAATATGGCGTTTCGATCAACTTGCAAAGTGAATGCAGAAATAGAATGCATCAAAATTATCCTGAGAGACAATGGCTTGCCTGATCTTATCATTGTTGGTAACGTACCTTGCGAACTCACAAATGGGCTAAAGGCTGCCAACAGTTAGCTTGAATAGTATCCAGTCTACCTCAAATTAACCCGGTATTGCAAAGTATCTCAAAAATGTAATCAACAGCTAGAGCAAGTTATTTTGTACTGCTACAATGGCTATCTAAGTGGTATTTTCCATTAAAGGGGTGTTCTTATCAGCCCAAAAACATGTAATGGTTTCATTTTGAACAAATTTTAGTGGAACACTGATACTGGGTAGGTAGGCCATATATCTCAATGGCTGACGGATTAAACAGCATGTTCCTTCAATTGTTCTTGATAGGAGTAGACTATAATCATCCAGCCTATCCTTGCAAACCCAAAATAAAATATCTACCACTAAATGTGACTCTGCAATGAGCAGAACTTGCTGAATAGTCCTGAGTGAGCTAATACTTACACAAATGATCAATTTAAGATAAAGCAGTGAAGCTTGTAATGTGGCAGTACAGTCTTGCTGGAAGCAATGTAGTTTCAATATGCAGGGGCTTACTCTCTGTAGATAAGAGGAAAATGTCCATTCATCATACCTTTTTTTAAAATTATGTGGGAGCTCAAAGAGTCTATTGTTCCGCACAGCATTCTATACGACAATGTCTTGAACAGAGCAAACTTGCTAATCTTTTTTTCCTCTGGTATAAATTGTTGTAATTATTTTTACACATGACCTGATCAGTGCAAGACAAAATCCTTCAGCTACATGCCTCATTTTTTCTGTAACTTTTTAATAGCTGGGCATCATTTTTTTTTGCTGCATCTTTAAATAAAAGGCCTGTTATTGAGGAAAGTGAAGTTGTGTTGGACTGCCCCATCTAAACAGTGAATTTGAGCATTTATCACAGCCTAATAAGGGTGTATGGATGGCTGCAGATTTGAGGATTGCATACATTTAGAAATATGCAGTGAGTAGGAAATGAGACTCATTCAATTGAAAAGCAGCTCCCATGGAAAGGTTTAAAAACAGTTGTGTAGTGGACCTATAGGGCATCAACAAAGTTATTCCTTTTTTATTCCAAAAAGGAATACATTTATTTATTTAGCAATACATAAATATCAATAATTTGTTTCAGATTAAATTAAAGGCATGCAACAGTTTGGGTTCCACCAGGACCACTTGACCTCAATGTCCAAACATAAAGAACTTAACCCTATGAGATGAGGGTAACAGCCCTTGATGGCAAGGTAGCATTTGATAGGGTTTAGCATCGAGGACCTCTACCACATCTGAAGCTAACGGGAATCAGGAGTACAAAGTTCCAATGCTGGAGTCAAACCTAGCACATAAGAAAAGGTTGTGGTCCTGGAGTCAATTATCTCAACTCGGAATGTTAGTGCAGAGGTTCCTCACGGTATTATCTTCAGCCGACTCGTCAATGGCCTGGTGTCCAATGTAAAATCAGAAGGGGAATGTTAGTTGATCGTTGCACACTTTTTATCAGTGATTCCTTGGATTCTGAAAAGGTTTGTGTCTGTACGCAGCAAGATCCAGACAACTTTCAACTTTGGGTTGATACGTGGCACATAATAGTCGTGGCACATAACTGCCAGACATTGAGATCATCAGTCTCTGAATATCTCCCTTGATCAGAACACTAATAAATCAACTTAAATATTTTCTCTCTCCTCCACGGTACAGAGTGGCACTGATGTGTCCACATCTGCAGGAAATGATCAACTTTCCTTCAACAGCACGCTCCAAATCAGGAATCTCTAGCACCTAAAAAGACAAGGGCAGAAAATGCATGACAACACCACTATCTGCAAGTTCCCTTCCAAACGACACACCATCGTGACTTGAAACTAATGTTCCTTCACTGTCACAGGATCAAAACCCCAAGAATTCCTTGATATCAAGGTATACCTGTAACAGATAAGGCATTAGGAGGTGGGTTACTTGCTGAGGATTCCTAGCTTCTAAATTATTCTTGTAGCCAAAGTGGTTATATCACAAGTCCCGTTCAGTTTCTGGTTGATGGTAACGCCCATCTTTGATATCGATGTCGATGTTGATAGTGGGGAATTCAGCAAAGGTCACTGAATGTCAAGGATCAAAAGTTAGATACTCTCTAGTTGGATATGGTCATTGCTTGCCACTTATGTGGTGCAAATAATACTTGCCACTTGTCAGTCCAAGCCTGGATATTGTCCAGGTCAGATGCTTTTCGACAAGGACTGTTTCAGTATTTGAGGAGTCAAAAATGGTGCTAAATATTGCGCAATCATCAGCGAACTTCCCCACATTTGACCTGATAGGTGGCAGGAAGGTCATTGATGAAGGAGCTGAAGATGGCTGGGCCAAGGACACTACCCGTGCACTTTCTGTATAGATTTCTGGGACTGAGATGACTGACATCCAACAATCACAATCATCTTCCTGTGTACCAGGTATGACTCCAATCAGTGGTACGTTTTCCCTGATTCCCATTGACTCCAGTTTTGTTGGGTCCCCTTAATGCCATACTCGGTCAAACGCAATCTTGATGTGAAGGGCTGTTACCCTCACCTCACCTCCAAAATTCAGCTCTTTTATCCATACTCGAACTGTTGTAAGGTCAGAAGCCGAGTGGTGCTGGCAGATATAAACTGAGCATCAGTGACGTTATTGCTAAGGGAGTGCTGCTTGAATTGCAAGAATATCAACTTCAAAGGAACAATTTTTTTTAAACCACTGCAACACGGTAAGCTTAGCCAACGCGGCTTTTTCTTCAGCAATGTTCAAAATTTGTACTACCAAGGGATTTTTCTAAACACAACGTTCTTCACCTTGGTGGTGATGATTTGGGGAGATGTCAATGTACTTTCCTCGATGGAGGAAAATAACTCGTGAGAAGAGTATGGTATTCTACTCCATTCTCGTACTTATTTTTGTGAAAGTTACAAGATGCCCCGTGAATGGTTGGAGGAATGAGGAGTGAAGATATAAAAAGGAATTGTGATAAGCATTTTTTAAATGTATCTTTATCTCAAGAAAAAACATAGAACACTGAACAGTACAGCACAGGAATAGGCCCTTTAGCTCACAATGTTGTGCCAAACATGACAACAAATGAAACTAATCCCTTCTGCCTGCCCTGGGTCCTCCATTCCTTGCATATTCATGTGCTTATCTAAAAGTCAACGAAATACCCCTATTGCATCTGCCTCCACCACCAACCCGGCAGCACATTCCAGACTCCAACAACTCCCTATGTAAAAAAAACTTGCCCCTCGCATGTCCTTTGAACTTTCCCCCTCTCACCTTGAACGTATGCCCTGTCACATTACACATTTCAACTCTTGGGGAAAAAGGTTCTGACCAGCAACACTATCTATACATCTCACCGTTTTACAAGCTTCTATCAAGTCTCCCGTCAGTCTTCACCGCTGCAGAGAAAACAAGCCAAGTTTTCCAGCCTCTCTTATAGCTAATACCTCTAATCTAGGCAGCATCCTGGTAAACCTCTTCTGCATCCTCTCCAAAGCCTCCAGATCCTTCCTATAATGTGGCAAACAGAAGTGAATGCAATATTCTAAGTCTGGCCTAACCAAAGTCTTATAAAGCTACAACATGACATGCTGATTCTTGCACTCAATTCCTCAACCAATAAAGGCAAGCATGCCATATGACTTCTTTACCACCTTATCCACTTGAGTGGTCACTTTCAGGGACCTATGGACTTGATCCCCAAGATCCCTCTGTACATCGATGTTGTTCAGAGTCCTGCCATTAACTCCATACTTTTCCTTAACATTTGATCCCCCAAAGTGCAGCACCTCATACTTACCCAGATTAAACTCCATCTGCCATTTCTCCATCCACTTCTGGAAGAGATCTACATGCCGTTGCATTATGTGACAACCTTCTACACTATCCGCAACTCTACCGATCTTTGCATCGCTTACAAATCTACTAATCCACCCTTCTACATATTCATCATTTATATAAAGCACAAAATGTTCATCGATATTTATCTTGAGATAAATGATTCAATTAAATTAGTTTGATATAAAAACAAGTAAGATGCAAAGAATAATTTCTGATTTTAATGCAAAGACAAGTTAATACCACCTTCAAATTGCGATTATTCATTGTGGCTTCAATGCATTCAATACGGAATTACGAGACTCTTACAAGTTAATTAAAGAATGACATAGGCTACACTTTATATTTTCCTACCATGGTATACTGTAAATATAATACCTGGATTCACAATGCAGTCTATCCAAAATTACTATGAACTGACAAGACACACCACAAGGAATGCTGCAAACAGTACCTCTTTTAGTTAGCAAACTTAAATCAAAAATGAACTAAATTATATCCATTATAGTGAAAACCTTTTTAAACACTATATAACAAACTGTAACTGGAATCTTCCAATAACCAACTCCAATGCTACATAAACACACACTCTGAATGTCTAATGTATCTTGAATGAAGTTGTCTTTCGTCAAATAGTGGGAATATTTTTAAGCACTCCATCCATAAACACATATTTCAGAAATAATGTAGAAACAATACCTGTTAGAAGCAGCTTGTATTGTGGAATCCTCTGGACAGGTTTTAACAGGTAATGTTTGAGTGCCAGATTTGCACAGCGAGTACTCATCTAAAAGAAAAGAGAAGCCTGAAATTTTGCAGACAAGCTGATTCGTAACCCAGTTGGAAAACATTCCAGCATTTCACGTGATGTATTTTGAAGGCTACATAAATGATCAAGTCTTGAATCTAGCTCATAAAAAATACACATGTATAGCAGGAAAATGCTAAATTTGATGCTGATCTGAAGAATTACCTCAAATTCTCTAACCACATTTGCAAAAGTAGGGTTCTTCTTGCATTGTTCATCCAACAAACAAACATTCTTGTCAAACTCTTTGATATATGTCGAGTACATCTTGAGATACGGTCCCTTCTCCATGAAGATATCAGCTATTCTCTGATGCTCTTCCCTACAAATTTATTTTGATAATGCGGAACAGAAATAAAAACAATCCAATATTAAATCAGGCAAAATTGATAATGTTGGCATAGAACTAGAGTTGGTACATGGAAGATAACTGCTGTAGTTTACACTCCCTGGTTCAGTGGATAAATCTGATGCAGCGCACACAATCAAAATAGATGCCAATTTCAGCTGTGGCGACAATGGAGATATTGAACACAACTCAAAACAGGAGGAGAATCCTATGATAATTGAGAGTTGGTAGTGTCAGATAATTAGAAGGTCAGACTCAGTTATGAATGCTGTAGAATTCTATGGGTCATCAATCACACAAGCAGAATGCCGCTTGATCAAGATTTTGGAGGTCTTTGATTATATTTATCACTTTGTGATTAACAGATTGTGAAATGAAGGCATGCTTATTTTCAAGTGCAAGACCCCATATTGGGAAACTGTAGAATTTCTCATCATTTGTACTCATTTAACTAGTAAAATATGTCGAAGTGTAAACAGGACCGAGTTGTTGGGAGAATTTCCAAGGCTTGTAGCCCTTGAACTAAATGTTGGACCATTTTAAATCACTCTGGGGTTCTGCCTCCAGATGACTATCTGAAAGTGATGCAATGGTCACTCAGTGAATATTTTAAAGTCGCAGAGTTCTTGTAGGCTTTTCACTGTAGGCTTACAAAAAGCGGCGGTTTGTGTTGCACTCAACTGATAATAGATTACATTTTTTTGCTTACCAAATCAGTTCAAATAACTAACACAGGCCTCTAGATCACAAATCTAGTGGCATTATGACTGTGCCACCATTTCCCTTCTTGCTAGCAGCTCTTTCCAGTCACTGTTTCTGGATTATTACCTTATTTTAACAGTGACTTCCTCCCAAAGAGAAACCCATATCCCTCAAACTTTCTTCATAATTCATTATTGATCAGATTCAAAAGTAAATTGGAAATAGACTTTATCAAGTCAAATGCTGAAAGATCCATTACCAATGAGCCATTCTTTCCTCCAATTCTCGTAGCAGACCCCGATTTAGTTCATACAGCTGTGGCAGGTAGTATAGGATTTGGTTCAAGATCTTATCTTCAATCACTTGCTTTCCATACTGTCTTGAAGACTGGATCACTGAATCCCTGAAATCCTATAAGAATCCAGATGAATAAAATATGCATAAAAGTTTCAATATTTAAGTTGTGTCTCATTAGACTAAAAACATAGAGTTAGGAGTTACAAAACTGTAACACAACTGAAGGAATATGTAAAAATTTAATTTGCAAATTTAACCCTGCCTGGTGTGGGCGAATAGGAATAAGGAATATGCAAGAATTGGCCTTTTTAAAAAATTGACAGGGAATAAAGAGTTTTAAATTATGAAGCGATGGGGGGAGATATTTTAATTCAACCCATTTAGAGATGTCATTACACAACTCCAGAGCAGGCTGCTTTACTGCTCCAAGAGGTAGGACGCCACCATTATGGCAAAATAGGACATTACTACCAGCTGTTGCGGGATTAAGAACAAGGGGCCACAAACATTAGATTAAATACAACGGGTTTCAGACAAAGAAGAGGAGGAGCTTTGTACAGAGTGCTCAGGTACGGTGGAACTTACCATCAGGAAGTAGAAACAACGTCAAGATTCAGTTTGGGATTTGGGTTTGAGATGATGTTCCATAGAATCCCTACAGTGCGAAACAGGTCATTTGGCTCACAGAGATCTGTCCTCCTATCATATCCCTGTAACCCTGCAATTCCCATGGTCAACGCATCTAACCTACACATGCCTGAACACTATGGGTAATTTACTGTAACCAATTCACCTAACCTGCACATTGTTGGATTGTGGAAGAAAACTGGAGCACCTGGAGAAAACCCACACATACACGGAGAGAATGTGCAAATTCCACACAGACAGTTACCCGAGTGTGGAGTCAAACCACTGTTCCTGGCACAGTGAGGCAGCAATACTTACCACTGAGCCACCATGTCGCATTAAGGCATGATTAAAACCAATTGATTGCTTGGAAGATAAATGTTGACATGGATGATTACCTGCTTCTATCATAACTTCTCACCTGTTTCTATGTGGTCCTTTCAGTTTCATGGCATTTTATAGATTACTGTCCAAAGTTTATTAACTGAATAATCATCTAAAATTATGCTTAATTACACTGCAACTAATAATTGCACAATCAGGTTCATCCATACGTGCAAGGTGTCTAAACGGTTCAGCATCACAAAGCAAGGAGAAACAATATTACAAGTGTACAGTAAATCACCAGATTATGTAACACCTTAAATACTAGCTAAGTACAAAATAAATGTTCTATTCAAATAATACAGGAAAACAAATAGCTGGATATAATTCAAAAACTGTGCCGAGTTAAATTGATAACCGACGACTTGTCCTGGATTTCCGACAGTCAAGAAGGTCCAACAACTCTTCTTCCTCAGATGGCTCAGGAAATTTGTCATGTCCATAAGGTCCCTAACCAACCTCTACGGATGCACCACTAAAAGCATACTGTCCAGGTGCAGAAAGGCTTGGTGTGGCAACTGCTCTGCCCAGGGCCGTAGGAAACTACAGAAAGTTGTCAGGCTATCACAGAAGCCAACCCTCCATCTATGGACTCTACTTACATGGCTCGCTGCTGCGGAAAGGCGGCCAATATTATCAAAGACCCATCACACCCTGGTAATGACCTCCTATAGCCTCTTCTGTCAGGCAGAAAATACAGAAGCCTGAACACACACACAAGCAGCTTCAGGAACAGTTTCGTTCTTTCCAATCACTGTCAGACTGTTGAATGGACAGTAGCCTCAAATAACATAACCTGCAAGCCTCTAAGTCTTTTTGACCTGTACGTTCTTTGCTTGCTGTGATCTTCCTGCACTACTCGTAAATAAAGCTTTTCACTGTATTTCGGTACATGTGGCAATAAAATCAATCAAATCTACTTTTAAAAATATTCATTCACACATGAATCTGGATGGTTGACTTTTAACTGCCCTCAGAAATAGCCCAAAATGCCACTCAGTTTCAGGGCACCTGGAGATGGGAAATAAAATTCTGGCCTAGGCAATATCCAATCAAAGAAAAAAAAAGTGTTTTCAGGTTGTTCAGCGTGCACACATTCAAAATTGAGGCAATCCACTGGAAGCGCAAATGTCACTTTCTCCATTCCAAACTGGTTGCAGTTCTTATTCTATTACCCACAGATTTCCCACCACTCTCCTTTTGAAGGTACCTATAAAACAATTGGTGAAGATACTGTACATTCAAATGTGCAAGATTTAACCTTAGAAAGTTTTCTGAAACATGGATTAAAAAACATACAAAGAAGAAGAAGAAGCTATATGAGCACTACAAATTCATCAATGCTGGGAAGACGTAAGACAATGTGCTTTGGTCATCAGGATCAGAATTTTGTCAAGTCCCAAAGGAACAAATGGCAAAGAGGAAATTTGATCATAGCCATTTTCTCATTACTTACTCAAGTTAGTTCAGGTCTACTTTTCAACATATAAAACAGTCCTCTCAGTACCTAAACTTGCTTTTGCATCATGCAGTTATTGTGGCAAATTTAAAACATATTTGTGCCAGGAAAACTTTCATGCAAATAGAAATACTTCCTAGTAGTGTAGATATTTTAAACTGTTTTGAATTGGCTGATGCTGCATTATACAAATTACTATCCTTCTAGAACTATAACCAGACTTTAAGAAAACCACTGTCTGAATGACTAACTGTTCAAAAAATTATGACTGAAGACAGCAACCAAACAACTTCAAACTGCTGACCCAAGCAACATACAACCTGTCATTGTAAAAAGCAAAGTTATTTTGGACCCAGCAGTTTTGCACTCAGCATTGCAAGGATACATCTGCTTTCCACTCATTAGAATGGTTATAGTTTATATAACTAGCTCTGGCAAATATCACAGCATTAAAGCCTACCAGATGACACACTAACGCAAAAATGAAAAGGCCTTAACAGATGGCCAGCTACGAACTTCACACACATCTGAAATGGATACTGAATCCTTTTCACTGTTGTTCATGGGCAACCACTCATTTCTCCAAGAATGTGACAGCTGACCAATGCATACTAAGACTCTTTCTCAGGATACAAGACGAGAATGTTATCTAAAATTCATTCAAGTTTATTTCTTACAGCCACATGAAAGCACTGCATTTCAGAAGGGGATTCTATTACAGATACTTTGTTGTGCAACACATTCTATATGAGCCGCCAGTTCTGATCACGTTCTTTCATCTACTGATTTCAAAGAATGCAAGAGACTCAAAGTAGAAAAACAGAAAATCAATTACTTACAATGTGCAAAAGCTTCAAAACATCCACAAATCTGTTGACAAAAAAATCCATGGCATTATTCTTTTATGCATGAATTGAGATTATTCAAGTTTTGTTGTTTTGTCTTATATATCAAAATCAAGGCTATACATACACTTTCTCGGAGCTCATGATTTCTCTGGCAATATGATACACTTTGGTTTTCATTCCTTCGCCATTCTACAGAGAACAGTAAAGGCAAGATTTAGATATTACACCACCATTCACAGGAAAATATAAAACATAGCAGCAGCATTACACCAGAATAAATGGCAAACTCAAAAATCAGACAAAAATCTTTCACATTTACTGAACAGTTCGTAGCCAAAAATTTCAAGTTGAGCAAAATCAAACCATTATATCGCAGAACTTAGAGACATGGCCATAATACCTAACTAATTTAAATATTTTTGAATATACATTGAATTGCGATATAATTATTTGCCTCCGCCCATAAGCTGCAACCCATTCATAAGAATAGTATTTGCTGATAAGTGGAAATTATTTTTGTACAAAAAGTTTTGAACTAACCAAATAATTGTTATTCATATTGCTTAATTAAAAAGTGGGAATTTATTACAAAGAAACTAAACAATCAAATACTTTTAATTAACCAACTTTGACCTAAGAGTTGAGACTGCAGTAATAAGAATATGATATAGGAAAATGGAATTCCGTTTCTACAGATTACCAACTTTAAAGATCTTAAAGCATACTCTCTGAACTTTAAAAAATGCAGCTCTAAGTAAAATAAAAGAAACTTTCCTCTTAAGACACAACATACTGGACACTAAGTTGAGATTTATTACTCTTTTAGGTACTTGCATGCCTTACACGACGATAAAGAGGAAGCAAAAGTAGATTGTTTGCAATAGTTAAATTGGTGAAGAACAGAGAACTTATCCAAAGGTGGACAAGTTTCAGCAGGAAGTAACACATGGAACAAAATCCAAAATTTCCTCATTGGTAGATAAGTACTCACACCAACTGCATCACAAATTCTTCCCCATTGTACATTGCCTGTTTCAAACACATTCTGACAAAGATCCAGCATGGAGAAGGGTACTGCACTTCAAAGAGAAACGGAAAAGCAGCCACATGTTGTACAAAGTTCAGTTTAAATCTAACCTCTTTGAAGCAAACACTAGTTCCAGGCACAAAATTAGCTGTGTTAACTTTTTATTTCTTTTTTAAGAAATCTCCAAAGAAACAAGAAACAGCAATTTATTTCAAGTCACATTATTGTCACTCTGATCCCTGATGAAGGGAAGGCCTGAAACAACTCTCCTGATCTCTGATGCTGCCTGACCTGCTGTGTTCCTCCAACTCCACACAGTAAAGCTTTCTCATTGATTAAAATTAACCAATCAATCATAACATAGTCTTTGTTAGCATACAGGCCTGACAATTCTGAAAATTTGAAGCTTGACTTATAAATGAGACCAAAACAGGCATGTCAAAGGCTATATTTAATAAGTTCACAGTTGCTATTTTAAAACAAAAGCTTCACATTTATAGAATACCTTTAATAACCCTAACCCTATCACAAGTCCAAACACTCTTTGAGGAGCAGTCATTGTTTATAAACTGCAATTTGGTCACAGCTAGGATCCACAAATAGAAAGTAACTGATGACCAAAAAATTGATTTTTATAATACGTGAGGGGCAAGTATCAATCAGGACTTGGGAGAACTTGCTGCTTTCTCACAAGTCATGCTATGCAATCTTTTTTGCTTGCCTGAGAAATTGAAAGTTGCATCTCAGTGCCAGCCTAGATTTTGCACTCAAGCCTCTGTTACAGGGCCTCAACATACAACTGAGTGACTTAAAGGCACAAGTGCTGAGCCATAGACTTCAGCAGGCCCATTTGCCTGGATGAGTGCATCCCCAACAACACTCAAGAAGCTTGAAACCATCAGGAAAAAGCAGCCCGCTTGATTGACACCGCATCCACAAGCATTCACTCCCTCCACCACCAATGCTCTGTAGCAGCAGTCTGTACTATCTAAAAGATGAAATTCACCAAAGATCCTCAGACAATAACTTCCAAACCCACAACCACTTCCATCGGAAGGATAAGGGCATCAGACATATGGGAACACCACTACCTCCAAGTCCCACTCCAAGTCACTCACCATCCTGACTTGGAAATATATCACTGTTCATTCACTGTCACCAGGTCAAAATCCTGGAATTCCCTCCCTGATAGCATTGTGGGTCAACCCACAGCAGGAAGACTGCAGCAGTTCAAGAAGTCAGCTCACCACCACCTTCTCAAGGGCAACTAGGGATGGGCAAGAAATACTGGCCAGCCAGCGACGCCGACATCCCACAAGTGAATAGCAAAATAAATCTTGCATACAAGATAGCAGGAACTACAGCTTTCTGAAGGAGGGTCTACGCCAGAAATGTCAGCCTTCCTGCTCCTCTGATGCTGCTTGGCCTGCTGTGTTCATCCAGCTCTACACCTTGTTATATCTTAGATAATACTGAATTACATCATTCAAACATTGTGAACTAACTCATCATAAAAACTTGGGATTGTTCAATCTGTTTCAGTGTTTTGGCTTGGCTTGCAATATTTTACACTGCTAATAATGCCCTAATACTTCACATGCAAGAAAAATGCTCAACAATTTACAGTTCTGTAACACAAACTGTTTGTGCCACCTCCTTCAGAAGGAAGATGCCAACTGAAATCTCAAAACTCTCCAGTTCAATTTTCAGCATAATTTTTATAACATGCCACCTTTACAAAGTCATTCAAATCCCAAAAGAACTGATACAAGTAACAACAGGAAGATACTGCACGCCCTAACACACCCATTATGCTACCATACATCAAGAACATATCTGAACTGACCACAAAAATCCTACGACCATGAGGCATCACAGCAGCACACAAACCCACATCAACCATATGCCAGCTGCTAACTCAAATCAAAGACCCCTTACCCAATATGGACAGAATCAATGTAATACATAAAATTCCACGTAAGGACTACGACAAACATTACATTGGACAGAAAGGAAGAAAATTGGCCACAAGATCCGTGAACACCAACTAGCAACAGAAAGACATGACCAATACACACTCATCTCCATTCACACGGATAAGGAGAACTACCTGTTCAAATGGGAAAACACCAGGATCCTACAACAGGCCAAACAGAGACAAGCACGGCAATTCCTAGAGGCCTGGTTCTCCACCAAGAAGGCAATCAATAAACACACCACTGAGAAGGTAAACCAAAAATGAGGTAATCAAATCCAATGGGCCCCAGAGTTTAAATACCAGGCGGGAAAACTCAACAACACTTCATCAGAAGCTGCACTGATGATGTTACCCAGCAGGGTAATGAAACATCTGCGAACTAACATACCACCTCAGCAAGCCAACCAATCACAGCATCCACAACCCAAGCTACAAATCTACTCAAGAGCCTTAAATGAGACAAGTAAACTAAATTAGCATAAAAGAGTTTCAAATGTTACTGGTTAAATGTCATCCATTCATGAATGATATCAGAACTATAACACATGTGAACTCCCTGTTCTGTGGCAACTAGTTTGCAATTTTTCTCATGCTTAAATTATGTCACTACATATACTGCATGCATAAATCTCTGATGGGACTTTTAAAGAACGGTGAACAGAAAACTTAAAAACATACTAATGAGCAAAGAAAATGAAGAACACAAAAAGAACTGCAGATGCTGTGAAACAGAAACAAAAACAGAAATTGCTGGAAAAGCTCAGCAATTGTGGCAGCATCTGTGGAGAGATATCAGACTTAGCATTTTGGGTCGAGTGACCCTTCCTCAGAAGAAAATGAACGTTCTCACATTGTAATTTGGACTCTGAATAAGGAGTTTGATCTCAACAAGCCACTGTTACCAGAGCACTAATCAAATCTCTTCTGGTAATCTTCCCTCCATAGTTTCCTACCTCATAACTCCCAAATCCCAACCAGCTTGCTACTATCTCCTTCCCACGTGCCACAAATAGGACTGCTCTGGTTGACTTAGCCTGCTTCTGCCCTATTGAACTTGACTACACATTTCTTCTTTTGTTTCTCTCCACCTAAATCCATTTCAAAGTTTCAAATTTTCTTTCTCTAACCATCTCCTCTTCATTACAGATGTCCAATCTCTCTTCATCTCCAACTGAACCCCATGGTAAGAGGCTGCTCAAAGTATTTTGTTTTAGCATGCATGGACAATAAACATGTTGGGAAGCATTATTTTAAACATGAGAAACAAAGCTGAAACATATGCTGAGTAGAAATTATTTCCTACATAGTGTAGAGTGCAGTTCTACAGGGCAGTGGAGTGACTCCCCATTTATGACTGAATTAAAAAGTTAGAAAGATTTGCATTTACATAGCTCTTTTCACAAATGCTCAACAGTCGTTCTGAAATGTAGTCGCTGTTGTAATGTGGAGATAGCAAGAACTGCAGATGCTGGAGGTCAGAGATGATACAATGTGGAGCTGGAGGAACACAGGTCAGGCAGCATCAGTGCATGCTTGGTGATTGGTCAACGGAAAGGATGGGACGAATCCAATGCATCACCCTCTGCCACCTGCAATCAGACACTATCACCTAACAGATATAACCCTCCCCAACTCTATCTGCTTTCCATAGGGACTGCTTTCTCTGTGGCTCCCTCATCCGCTACACACTCCCCACCAACCCCAACCACACCTGGCACTTTCCCCTCCTACCACAGAAAGTGCCACACTTGCCCCTACCCCTCCATCCAAGGTCCCAGTCAATTATTCCATATTCAACAGGGATTCATCTGTACATCTTCTAACCTGGTCTTCTGCATCCGTTGCTCCCAATGTGGTCTCCTTTACATTGGAGAGATCAAGCGCAGACTTGGTGACCAATTCACAGAGCATCTGCACTCTGAAGGCTCCAATCAAAAACACTTCCAGGTTGCCAGCCATTTCAACTCCCCTTCCCACTCCCTTGGTGACATGCCCATCCTGAGCCCCCTGCAATGTCACGATGAGGCCATAAGAAAATTTAAAGAACAACACCTTACATTCCACCTTGGGAGCTTACAACCCAATGGCCTCAACATAGAATTCACTAGCTTCAAAAATCTCCTCACCGCCCATGTCTAGCACTCCCCCTCATCCCTGCCTCCTTGACTGACACAACATGTTTATCTTCCTTCTCACGTATCTGCCCCACCCTTCCCATTGACCAATCTCCACAACCCCCTTCTTGCATCCACCTATCACCACCCCACCCACCTTTCCCCAGTCCCACCAGCCCTCATTTATTTCTGAATGCTCTTCCCCCTCCCCAGTCCCATGAATGGTCCCGACCCAAACTATCAACTTTCCTGTCCTCTGATGCTGCCTGACCTGCTCTGTTCCTCCAGCTCCATGCTGTAGCGATACTGTTGTAACATAGTCGTTAATGTGCACAAAGCAAACTCCCACAAAGAGAAATCTAACAAAGACTACATAATTTGTTTGTGAGATAACAAGGTGTAGAGCTGGATGAACACAGCAGGCCAAGCAGCATCAGAGGAGCAGGAAAGCTGATGTTTCGGGCCTAGACCCTTCTTCAGAAAATGAAGCTCTACACTTTGCTATCTCAGATTCTCCAGCATCTGCAGTTCCTCCTATCTCTGAAATAATCTGGTTGTGGTGTGGCTGAAGCAGGAATATTCATAGAAACAGAATCCCTACAGCGTGGAAACAGGCCCTTTGGCCCAACAAGTCCACTCTGACCCTTGGAGCATTCCAGCCAGACCCAACCCCCTACAACCACCTAATCTACAGACCCCTGAACACTACGGGCAATTTAGCTTAGCCAATCCACCTAACCTGCACATCTTTGGACTGCGGGAGGAAACTGGAATAGCCAGAGGAAACCCGTGCAGACACGGGGAGAATGTGCAAACTCCACACAGGCAGCCACCTGAGGGTGGAATTGAACCTGGGTCCCTGGCTCTATGAGGCTGCAGTGCCAACCACTGAGCCACCAATATTATTTGGCAAAAGGTGATGTCAGATTCAGCTGGTTATACATTTACACTAGAAGTCCATGCCCTTTCTGATTCTGGAAATAGTCTTGTCTCAACTGTACATGGTGCTTTGAGATGACAAATGTGAACAACAGCTACCACCCTTCCAGTGTGTCACCAAATAGTTTGAAAATCTTGACATTAGTTTTCTGATATGCCTTTCACTGTTGCTGCAAATAAAGAAGCTCTCAAAAGAAAATATAATTTACAGTATGATTTTGCACATAAGAGGACCATTAGCTTAATAGCGCCAGTACCAACTTATTAGTAGAAATATCTATCCCCTGCTCTTTCCTCACAACTCCGTACCTTTTCATCTTATGGCTTACATAACCACTTCTATTTTGACAATTACTATTGAATCTACTTTCACCCTTTCAGACAGTGGATTGCAGCTCTCAACTCTCAGTATTTAAAAAAGTGTGTCTCTTCATGTCACCTGATTCTTTTCCTCAATCACCTTAACTTTTTTCTCTGGCTACTGACACTTCTGCTACTGGAAACAGTTTAGTCTCACTTTACTCATTCATGTTGTGGAACCCTGTATTGAATCTCTTCCTAATTGACTCTGGTCTAAGGAGAGCAACCAGAAATTCTCCAGCTGTCCAACTTTTAACACCAGGTATATCTCTATTCGATCTCTTCTACAGGCTGAGGCCTTGGCTCCTTTCCAGGCCTGTGGTGCCCAGAATATGTACACTATACTCAAATTAAGGCCTAACTGGTGTTTCATGCAAGGTTTAACATAACTTTATTGTTTGTGTACTGTGCAAATAAATAGCTCATTTCAAGTTGGGACTCTGTACCTCGAGCTAAGGCATTGGATCAGCATTCAAGCTTCAACTGTTTTCAACCTATATTACTGACTTAAATGAAGGAACTGAACATATTTATCTAATTTTGTTCATAACACAAAACTAATGAGAAAGTGAGTTGACAAGAGGATGGAAAAGGACATAGATTGGTGACATGAATGGCAAGAACATAGCACATGGAACAGAATTCAGAGGAACCTAGTATACACATCACAAAATCACATGGAGGTGCAGCAAGCAGTTAAGGTGGTGAATTGTATGTTAGCCTTTAGTGCGAGTGAGTTAGGGTTCAAGGGTAAGAAAGTCTTGTTGTAATTACATACAGTTTTGATGAGACCGCATCTGGAATAGTATATAGTTTTAGTTTCCTTACCAAAGGAAGGACATACAAACCTTCACACAGGCTGAGTTACATATGCCCACTAAACTGCTTCTTGGGATGAGACTGACTCAAGAATTTTGAACGAGAAAGGTCTCATTATGATACCTCCAAGTTTTATAAGGAATTTAACGTAGTAGACACTGCAGGGATTTTTTTATGGCCTAGAAGCCTGAACAAGGTGGTTGGAATAAATGATCAGCTATTTAGAAGTGACATGAGGGCAAAGAGTTTTAAAATGTTTGAATTTCTCAACTCCAGGAGGCTTTGAATGCCCAAGTTGTTGCATACATTTTCAAGACCAAGATTGATAAGAGTATTGGATATTGGGGTAATAAAAGAAAGTGACGGTGTCATATGGAAAGATGTTGTTGTGATAGATCAATCATGATGTTATTTGTTATTATATTTCTTATTACATGCTCTATTTTGTTCCTGATTTAAAAATAGGATTCCTTGTTTGTAAACAGACTTATCAACTTATCCTAATATCTTTGAAAATTTGCGCCCATACACCTGCTTTGCCTCTATTTCCGAACCCCCTTTAAAAATGAACTATTTAGCTTACATTGCTTTGCCTCATGGTTGCTACTAAGTATGCCACTTGACATTTCTTAAACATTTTTGTCTGCCTCTGCCTGCACATTTCAACGGTTCCCCTAAAGTCTGGTGCTGTATTGCCCTACTGTTTACTATATTCCCAAGTTATGTACCATTTTGAACTTGAAATTATATTCATGATCAGGTCGAAAATTAATATCAAAAACAGCAGCAGTCCAAATAACTCAAAATATGACTGGAAACGTCAGCTTTCCTGCTCCTCTGATGCTGCTTGAACTGCTGTATTCAACCAGTTCTACACCTTGTTATCTCACATTCACCACAACTCTTTTCTTGTAATAGTCTCAATCATAAGGGACAAAGTATTTGATAAACTAAAAGGACTGATGGCAGAAATTCACTAGATCCCGATGACCTGCATTCAAGGGTTTAAAGTAGTGGCAGCAGAGATGGTGGAGGCACTGAGTAAAATATCCAGAACTTACTGGATTTCAGAGGGCTTCAGTCAGATTGGAAACCTGACAATGTGATGCTGCTGTTCAAGATGGGAGGAAGACAGACAGAAAGCAGGAAACTATAAGCCAGGTAGTCTAGCAATTCCGCAATAACAGATGTTAGAGTCCATTATTAAGAAAGGAACAGTAGGGCATTTAGAAAGGTTTAACACAGTCAAACAGTCAACATCATTTTCTGAAAGGGAAATCACATTTGACAAATTTGCTCCGGTTTTTTGAGTATTTAACAAGCAGAGTTAATAAAGAGGAACCAGTTGATATAGTGTATTTCAATTTCCAGAAGGTATTCAATAAGCTGCTACCAAAAAGGTAACTACACAAAATAGGAGCTGACCATACTGTTTGAGCTGTTTTGAGGATTGTTTAACACACAGAAGACAGAGTCAGGATCAATGGGTCATTTTCACGTTGGAAATATATAACTAGTGGAGTGTTACGGTGATAGTTCCTAAATTATTTACTATCTAGACTAAATAAGTAGAGGGGAGAGCTAAGTGTATTGTATCCAAATTTGATGATACAAAATAGATGAGGAGCACGTTGTGATAAGGATATAAGGAATCTGCAAAGGCACACAGATAGGTTCAGTGAGTGGGTAAAAACTTAGCAGCTGGAGTTTAATGTCAAGAAGTGTGAAGTGATGCATTTTGGTGGGAAAAATCATAAGGCAACCTATTATTTATATGGACAGAAACTCCAAAAAAATAGTCCAGCACAGAGGAATCTGGGTGTTCTTGTGCACAGAACAAAAATGGTTGGCATAGAAGTGCAGCAAGTAATCAAGACAGCATATGAAATTTTGGATAACAAAGTGTGGAGCTGGATGAACACAGCAGGCCAAGCTGTATCTCAGGAGCACAAAAGCGGACGTTTCAGGCCTAGACCCTTCATCAGAAAAGGGGGAGAGGATTCTGAAATAAATAGGGAGAGAGGGGGAGGCGGACTGAAGATGGATAGAGGAGAGGATAGGTGGAGAGGGGAGTATGGGTGGGAAAGTAGGGAGGAGATAGGTCAGTCCGGGGAGGACGGACAGGTCAAGGGGGCAGGATGAGGTTAGTAGGTAGGAAATGGAGGTGCAGCTTGAGGTGGGAGGAGGGGATAGGTGAGAGGAAGAACAGGTTAGGCAGGCTAGGACGAGCTGGGCTGGTTTTGGGATGCAGTGGGGGGGAAGATTTTGAAGCTTGTGAAATTCACATTGAAACCACTGGGCTGCAGGGTTCCCAAGCGGTATATGAGTTGCTGTTCCTGCAACCTACGGGTAGCATCATTATGGCATTGCAGGAGGCCCATGATGGATATGTCATCTAAGGAATGGGAAGGGGAGTTAAAATGGTTCGTGACTGGGAGGTGCAGTTGTTTATTGCGAACCGAGTGTAGGTGTTGTGTAAAGTGGTCCCCAAGCCTCCGCTTGGTTTCCCCAATATAGAGGAAGCCACAACGGGTACAGCGGATGCAGTTTACCATATTGGCAGATGTGCAGGTGAACATCTGCTTGATGTGGAAAGTCATCTTGGGGCCTGGGATGGGGGTGAGGGAGGTGGTATGGGGGCAGGTGTAGCATTTCCTGCGGTTGCAGGGGCAAGTGCCGGGTGTGGTGGGGTTGGAGGGGAGTGTGGAGCGGACAAAGGAGTCGCGGAGAGAGTGGTCTCTCCGGAAGGCAGACAAGGGTGAGTGGGAAAGATGTCTTTGGTGGTGGGGTCGGATTGTCGATGGCGGAAGTGTTGGAGGATGATGCGTCGTTTCCGGAGATACGTGAGGACTACAGCAATTGAAATTTTGGCTTTTAATGACCGGAAGTTGGAGATTAAAAACAGGCAAAGGTTTGGTACAGAGATAGTAGGAACTGCTGATGTTGGAGAAAAATCTGAGATCCTGAAACCCCCTTCCCCTCCCTGATTTCTGAAGAAGGGTCTCAATCTGAAACATCAGCTTTCCTGCTCCTCTGATGCTGCTTGGTTTGCTGTGTTCATCCAGCTCTACACTTGATGAATGGTGGGGGAGGCTTGTTTCCAATGTTGCTCTTGTCTCCTATGCCCGTTGTGTCACTTAACAGCCTTTTCCAGGAGATCCTGCATATAATTTCTTTTCAGATAATAATGTGTCATCTAAGGTTTGGTACAATTGCATAGGATGTTGGTGAGGCCACAGATGAAGTACTATGTATAAATTTCATTCTGTATTTTTTAAAAAGAACATACTGGCATTGGTAACCTTATCGAAACATACAGGATTCTGAAGGGACTTCTTGAACTCTGGCACATAGTTACAGAATAGCAGGATATTCATTTAAAACTGAAGTATGAAGGAATTTCTTCTCGCAGAGGAAATGAAAGTCTGGAATACCCTACCCCAGAAAGTTTTGGAGATAAGATCACTCGAAGTATTTAAAGAGGGGGTAGATTGCTTTATGAAATATCAGGGGTTTGAGGATAATGATCAGCTTGCACGAAAGAGAAGTTGAGGTTTGCAGCAGATCAGCCATGGCCTTGATGAATGGTGGGGGAGGCTTGTTTCCAATGTTGCTGTTGTCTCCTGTGCCCGTTGTGTCACTTAACAGCCTTTTCCAGGAGATCCTGCATATAATTTCTTTTCAGATAATAATTCAATTCTCCTTCAAATGTCTCTATTTAATATTTCTTCACCACTCTCTCAGGCACTGCATTCCAGGTTCTAACTATTCTCAGAAACAAAAGGTTTTTCTTCATGTTGTCATTGCTTCTTTTACGACACAAAATTTATAACCTCTGGTTTTTGATCCTTCTACCACTGTGAAGAGTTTCAACCCATTCACTATTCAGGCTCCTTACTGATTCTGAACATTTCAATCAAACATCCGACCTAGCTTCAGAAACTTTAATAGTAGAGCTGCAAATGCATTTATGACATAAAATACATGGATGATAAGTATAGCGTGTACAGTCATTCAAATTCTAGCTGTTCTCTTAAAACTTTAAAACCTTTTGCCTTGGAATCTTGTGCAGTGGCCAAGATCAATAGCCAGGAAAATATACATTTGGGGATACAATCTGCTAACAACTACACATGCTAATGTGTAGGCTAAGACAAACTAACTCAAAGGGCAGAAATAAAGAGTTCAATGGATTACTACTTTAAAAGGAGTAAAAATTTGAAAATAAAACGACTTCCGGTAAACAAGTCTAAACAATTAAGTCAAAACATGTGAAATGCAAGCTAATGTTTGGCCTCTACTGTTTGTAATTTTTATTAATGACTTGGATGAGGGGATTGAAGGATGGGTCAGCAAGTTTGCAGACGACACAAAGGTCGGAGGTGTCGTTGACAGTATAGAGGGCTGTTGTAGGCTGCAGCGGGACATTGACAAGATGCAGAGATGGGCTGAGAGGTGGCAGATGGAGTTCAACCTGGATAAATGCGAGGTGATGCATTTTGGAAGGTCGAATTTGAAAGCTGAGTACAGGATTAAGGATAGGATTCTTGGCAGTGTGGAGGAACAGAGGGATCTTGGTGTGCAGATAAATAGATCCCTTAAAATGGCCACCCAAGTGGACGGGGTTGTTAAGAAAGCATATGGTGTTTTGGCTTTCATTAACAGGGGGATTGAGTTTAAGAGTCGTGAGATCTTGTTGCAGCTCTATAAAACTTTGGTTAGACCGCACTTGGAATACTGTGTCCAGTTCTGGTCGCCGTATTATAGGAAAGATGTGGATGCTTTGGAGAGGGTTCAGAGGAGGTTTACCAGGACGCTCCCTGGACTGGAGGGCTTATCTTATGAAGAGAGGTTGACTGAGCTTGGTCTCTTTTCATTGGAGAAAAGGAGGAGGAGAGGGGACCTAATTGAGGTATACAAGATAATGAGAGGCATAGATAGAGTTGATAGCCAGAGACTATTTCCCAGGGCAGAAATGGCTAGCACGAGGGGTCATAGTTTTAAGCTGGTTGGAGGAAAGTATAGAGGGGATGTCAGAGGCGGGTTCTTTACACAGAGAGTTGTGAGAGCATGGAATGCGTTGCCAGCAGCAGTTGTGGAAGCAAGGTCATTGGGGACATTTGAGAGACTGCTGGACATGCATATGGTCACAGAAATTTGAGGGTGCATACATGAGGATCAATGGTCAGCACAACATCGTGGGCTGAAGGGCCTCTTCTGTGCTGTACTGTTCTATGTTCTATGTTCTAAAACAAAATGTAAAGATCCCCAGACATTAAAGATAAAATCAGACATGAATTCCAAGGTTTACCTCCGAGACAAATCAGTGAACATGCCAGCAAATAAATGACGAGACGATTTTCATAAATTCATTAGTACCTAGGAGCACAGCTATATTCTCAATGGATTTTAACAGTTTCTTCTTTTTATTAACATTTCAAAATAAAGCCATATCTGTGACTTTATTCATGTCATGTGCTGTATGTAATAATGTCTATTAGAATTCTTTGAAAATAATTGAAAAAGGAGACATTTGGTGTTATCGAACTCAATTTGAAAAGTATCTTTGATAAGATGTCTCACAAAAGAATTATAACAAAAGACAAGATTATTACTTGGTGACTTTGCTGAAGATCAAAAAGCATTTATCTGGACAACAGTCAAGACAAAATACCTACGGTGTTGAAAATACCTACTGGAAATGACTTAGTAATAACAACAAGTAGACTGCAAATTTTCCAAAAACATAAAAACTTGACATGATTTGTGCAATCAATTGATGAATAAAATTTTTAATAATGCACAACATGTTGTAGGGAGGGAGACTTAAGAAACTCCGTTGAAAGTCACAGCTGCAAGAACTTCTAACTACACTTGTAACAGTTGATTTACCAAATGGGATATGCAGATATCACACTCTAGAGCTTTAAATGTTGAAGGAAAGAATCTAAATGTTGTGACAACAGATAATGTTTATGAGCAGGAAATATAAATCCTATATTAGTTTTATAATTTATACATATAGTGGCTTCCATTAATACCTGGAAATTGCCAAACAATTTAGAACACTATCTCATCACCAACCACAAGTCCTGAAAGCCCACAGAAGGGGTCAACTATCACACATTATTGCAGAGGAAGAGATGAATAACTGTCTGCAACTATATGCAACAATCTTTCCATTGAACACATGGATTCAAAACTGCTGCAGATATATACATCGATTAGCATCCGCACACCTTTCCAGTTGAATCAGACGATAAAATGTCTTTCTGCAGTTGAATGAATATTAATCTCAATTTCACTTCTCTGCTCTCACAAAAACATCTAGGCCCGAAACGTCAGCTTTAGTGCTCCTGAGATGCTGCTTGGCCTGCTGTGTTCATCCAGCCTCACGTTTTGTTATCTTGGATTCTCCAGCATCTGCAGTTCCCATTATCTCTATTCAGTTTTAAAACTGGTGAGAGATTAAAGTTTATACCCATTGTTAAAGGAAAAAACAGTTAGTAAATTGATTTATGGAGACTGAATGGGATTCAACCAATAACTCTTCAGAACATTTGCTGAATAGCATAATAATCCCTGTTACAGAGTAATTGAACACAGGACCTATTAGAATAAGATTTTATAAAAGGTATCTTAAGAATCATATTTAGACAACAAGGTACCTGCTTCTCATCTTGCTGATCCAGTTCTCCTTTACTTGTATCTGAACTGGCATCTTCTTCATCCGAGCTAAAAATGACTTCTTCATCTGAGTTGATGTCCATTTCTAAAGAATGATTATCTTGATCCTGTACAGAGCTACAAAGAAGTTAATTAGAACAGGTAGAGTCTTACTCTTTCAGTTTATATTGAATATTAAGATTTAAACCTTTTTTTTTGAAAGCGTCGTGCTTAAGGTTCACAAGGTCAATTCCCGGAATGGCGGGACTATCATATGTTGAAAGATTGGAGCGACTGGGCTTGTATACACTTGAGTTTAGAAGGATGAGAGGGGATCTGATTGAGATGTATAAGATTATTAAGGGATTGGACACTCCGGAGGCAAAAGCATGTTTCCGCTGATGGGTGAGTCCAGAACCAGAGGACACAATTTAAAAATAAAGGGTAGGCCATTTAGAACAGAGTTGAGGGGAAACTTCTTCACCCAGAGAGTGGTGGATACATGGAATACTCTGCCCCAAAAGGCAGTGGAGGCCAAGTCTCTGGATACTTTCAAGAAAGAGATGGATAGAGCTCTTAAAGATAGTGGAATCAAGGGTTATGGGGATAAGGCAGGAACAGGATACTGATTGTGGATGATCACCCATGATCATAACGAATGGTGGTGCTGGCTCGAAGGGCCGAATGGCCTACTCCAGCAACTATTGTCTGTTGTCTATTTTGAACTAAAAAGAGTTTTATGAATGAAAATTTTTCCCCTTCCAGGCAAGTGGAGTAGAAGAGAAAAGCGATGCAATCTTACTAAGTCCTTTAATAACTTCAAGAAGACCTGTTACTGTATTTTATTGTGAATTTTCTCCCCCTTCACTTTGCACTGAAGTTACCTTAATACATTTATACTGAAAATATACAAACAGCTTGCGCTGTGGTAGATTTGAACTCATCTATTTTCAATCCATGCTTCCTTGTGTAAATTGTCAAACACCTAATTCGTGTTCTGTTAATATGCAGATAAGTATCATCCTTATCTGACACAGTCTAGACCAGCAACAGTGCTCGGGTCAGCCTTGTAGGTCTGCTGTTCTCAGGTTGGGGGCTGAGCACAGGTGACTGGTAAATTCTCGAATCTGGCAAAGACCCAGTCCCAAAGCAACTGGTCAGTTACATATTAAGTAGGAGTTGAAATGCTGGTCTTGGCAAAGATCTTATTCCCGAAACAACTGAAGTGTGAGCTATAGAATACCCTACTGGAACCTCCGCTCGGTTCGCAATAAACAACTGCACCTCCCAATCGCAAACCATTTCCACTCCCCCTCCTATTCTTTAGATGACATGTCCATCATGGGCCTCCTGCAGTGCCACAATGATGCCACCCGAAGGTTGCAGGAACAGCAACTCATATTCCGCTTGGGAACCCTGCAGCCCAATGGTATCAATGTGGACTTCACCAGCTTCAAAATCTCCCCTTCCCCCACCGCATCCCAAAACCAGCCCAGTTCGTCCCCTCCCCCCACTGCACCACACAACCAGCCCAGCTCTTCCCCCTCCCCCCACTGCATCCCAAAACCAGTCCAACCTGTCTCTGCCTCCCTAACCTGTTCTTCCTCTCACCCATCCCTTCCTCCCACCCCAAGCCGCACCTCCATCTCCTACCTACTAACCTCATCCCACCTCCTTGACCTGTCCGCCTTCCCTGGACTGACCTATCCCCTCCCTACCTCCCCACCTATACTCTCCACTCCACTATCTTCTTTTCTCTCCATCTTCGGTCCGCCTCCCCCTCTCTCCCTATTTATTCCAGAACCCTCACCCCATCCCCCTCTCTGATGAAGGGTCTAGGCCCGAAACGTCAGCTTTTGTGCTCCTGAGATGCTGCTGGGCCTGCTGTGTTCATCCAGCCTCACATTTTATTATCTATAAATGATTGTAGTCAGGTTACATGTGGTCCAAAGATTAACACAGGAGATGGTTAGACTCTCTCTTGCTGGGTATGTTCAAAAATCACACGTCACTAAGTTATAGTCTAGCAGGTTATTTGAAGACACAAGTTGTTGGAGTATCACTCCTTTTTCGGGTGTCTGTTATAGAGAAGGGACATTGGTCATCGAATGTATAAGCAAAAGATCAAATAGTCATAGAACTCATGCAGTGTTGAACAAACCTAAGATGGCTATTAAATCTCTAATCAGTTAGAAAGGATTACTGTGTAAATTCCCAAATTTCTTTCAAGTCACTGCCCCAAGATATATAAAGGTTTTTTAGTTTCCTCAGATTACCAGAGGTGACACCCAGGTCAGACAATGCATTTTAGGTATGAGGCCTTGTTTGGAAGCACACAGGGATCTCGTGTAAGAACATCTCTGGCTGTGTCAACTGCATCCTGAAACCCATTATACAGGGAATCCCCAGCTTCTGTCGTGACACCAGACATTTCTTACGGAAACTCAGCACCCACAGGCCAATCAAACGAGAGCACGGTGGCTCAGTGGTTAGCACTGCAGCCTCACAGCACCAGGGACCCGGGTTCGATTCCAGCCTCGGGCCACTGTCTGTGTGGAGTTTGCACATTCTCCCCGTGTCTGCATGGGTTTCCTCCGGGTGCTCCGGTTTCCTCCCACAGTCCAAAGATGTGCAGGTTAGGTGGATTGGCCATACTAAATTACCCGTAGTGTTCAGCGGTGTGTGGCTACAGGAGATGGGTCTGGGTGGGATGCTCCAAGGCGCGGTGTGGACTTGTTGGGCCAAAGGGCCTGTTTCCACACTGTAGGTAATCTAAAACATTCCTCGTCACAATGGGCGTCCTAGCACTCCACAATAGCATCCCCCATCAGTACCCAATACCAACCACTGCCAATTTCCAGATACCATTCTGAAACTCATCTGCTTCATTCTCAACCACAGAGTCTTTGCCTTCGACAACCAGTTCTTCTTCCAGACACACGGAAGAGCCATGGGTTCCAGATCTGTACTCCAATATGCCATCATGTTCATGCATAAGTTCGAACAAAACTTCTTTGCTGTGCAGGACCTCCAACCAACACTATACACCAGGTACACTGACGACTTTTTCATCCTTTGGACTTATGGTGAGGAATCACTGAAACAACTACATTGTGATATCAACAAGTTTCATCCCACGATCAGATTTACCATGGGCTACTCTTTAGAATCATTGTCATTCTTGGACATAGGCATCTCCATCTAGGACGGACACCTCAACAGCTCGCCCTAACACAAGTCTACGTACGCGCTCATGATGCTGCACATCTCTAGCTTCCAGCCTAAACATATTGAAGACACCATTCCCTACAGACAAGCCCTACGCAAACACAGGTTCTGTTCAGTTGAGGAGGAACGTGACAGACACCTGAAGGATGCCCTCATAAGAGCAGGATATGGTGTTCTACTCATCAATTGCCAGTTCTGACATGCCACAACAAAAAACTCGGAAGGCAGACATGGGAGTACAACTGATAGGGCACCCTTTTGTCATCCAGTACTTCCTGGGAGTGGAGAAACAATGTTATGTTCTTTACAGCCTTCAACACATCGTTTATGACAATAAACGTCTTGTCAAGATCTTTCCTACACCTTCATTTCTTGTCTTCAAACAACCACCAAACCTTAAACAGACCACAGTTCACAGCGAACAACCTTCAGGACATTAACCACAACACCATACAACACTGTCATGGCAACCTCTGCAAGACATGTCAATTCATTAACATGGATACTACCATCATACATGCGAACACCACCGACCACGTGCACAGACAATGTTATCTATCTCATATGCTACAGGCAAGGATGTCCCAACGCATGACACTATGACAACGGATGAATGGACACCACGCAGACAATCACCAGGCAATGGTGCTCCCTCCCAGTGGGGGAACTCTTCCATGGTCAAGGACATTTTTCTTCAGGTGAGTTTAGAGAGGTGACATTAGACACAGAATTTATAAGCAAAAGATCAAAGGGTCATAGAACTGATGTGGTGTTGAACAAAAATAAGATGGCTGTTCAATCTTTAATCATTTAGAAAGGATCAATATGTAAATTCCTGAATTTCTTTCAAGTCACTGCCTCAGATCTTCAGGTAAACATGCTCCAAGATGGACTTCAGGATACACAAAAGTGCACACTCACCGAGCAGAGGCTGATAGCCAAGTTCAGTGCCCTTGAGGACGGCCACACTGTACACTCTCATACACGGACACATACACATACAAATACTCATATGCACATATTCACACACTCACACAGACCCTCTCTCATACCAACACTCTCTCTCACACACACACATGCATGCTCAGACACCTATAGGTGAATTAAGTTCCTGCTTTGGAAATAAAACTAGTCTGACTCCAAGTTAATACACAGCCAGATTCTAAACAAGGCCTTACACCTAATATGCATTTTCTGACCTGGGAAGTCACCTCTGGTATACTGAGGGAACTGATAAAACCTTTGTAATCTCAGGGCAGTGACCGGAAAGAAATTTGGGAATTTGCATATTAATAATTTCTAACTGATTAAAGATCTAACAGCCATCTTAGGTTTGTTCAACATCACATCAGTCTATGACCATTTGATCTTTTTGTTACAAATTGCGTCCAATGTCACTTCTTTCACTGACATCTGAAGAAGGAATGAGACTTCACAAGCTTGTGTCCTCAAATAAACCTGTTGGGCTGTAAGAGATAACAAGGTGTGGAACTGGATGAATGCAGCAGGCCAAGCAGCATCTTAGTAGCAGGAAAGCTGACGTTTTGGGCTTACACCCTTCCTCAGAAAAAAATTTTTTTCTGATGGAAGGGTCAAGGCCCGAAATGTCAGCTTTCCTGCTCGGCCTGCTGTGTTCATCCAGCTCCATACCTCATTATCTCAGATTCTCCAGCATCTGCAGTTCCTATTATCTCTGTTGGACTGTATCCTGGTGTTGTGTAATTTTTGACCTTGTCCACCCCAGTCCACACTGGCACCTCCATGTCATTGCTGGATATGGTTATTGCCAGGTATTTAAGTGGCACAAATATGGCTCAGGTCCTGCTGCATTTAGAAATGCATTGTTTCAGTATCTAAGGAGTTGGGAATGGTGCTAAACATGCAATTATCAATGAAAATCCCTACTTCTTAACTTATGATGGAAGATGGTCATTGCTGGAAGAATAGGTTGGACCAAGGACACTGCCCAGAGGACTTCCTAAAGGGCCACTTCAGGAATAAGACAACTGGGCTCCATCAACCACAAATATTCCACTGTACTAGCTATTACTAGTGGTGAGCCCTCTTTCCCAATTATGGCTCACTTCAAATTTGCCAGAATTTGTTGTTGCCACATTTGGTGAAATGGTAATGGATTGGTCAAGGCAGTCATTCTCACCTTGCACTGAGTTCAACTGTTTTAGACTAAGGTTGTAATAAGGTTAGGAACTGATTCACTCTGGCTGAACCCATAAGCATCAGTGAGTAGGCTATTGCATAAAATGCTCTCTGTAGCACAGTTGACACTTTACATCATTGTGTTAATGATCAAAAATATAGACGGGATGGTGAGTGGATTTGTCTTGAGTTTTGTTGACAGAACATACTTGCATAATTTTCCACACAGCTGGCAATCTAAGTTTGCAGCTATGCTGGTACAGCTTATCCAGGGGCAGGGTGAGTTCTAGAGCTCAAGTTTTCAGTAATATTACTATAACATTTAAACATGGACAAAAGAGCTGAATTCCAAAGGTAACAGGAATGTAAAAGTCCTTGACATCAAAGCTACTTTCAACCGAGTGCAGCATCAAGGAGCCTGAGCAAAACTGAAGTCAGTGGTTATCGGGGAAAACCCTCCGGTGGTTAGACTCATACCTGACACACAGAAAAATGGTCACATTGTTGGAGGTCAGTCATCACAGCTCCAGGGCATCTTTGCAGGAGTTCCTCACGGCAGTGTCCAAGGCCCAAACATCTTCAGCTGCTTCATCAATGACCTTCCCTCCATCATAAAGGTCAGAAGTGACGATTCACAGACTATGGCACCATTCGCAACGCAGCCACTGAAGCAGTTCTCATCCAAATGCAACAAGATCTGGACAATTTCCAGGCTTGGAGTGACAAGTGGAAATTAACATTTGTGTCACACAAATGCCAGGCTATGACCATCACATATAAGAGACAAACTAACCACCGCCTCTTGACATTCAATGGTGTTACTAGCACTGCATGCTCCACTATCAATATCCTGGGGGTTATCATTGATCAGAAACTCAATTGGACGCACCACATAAACACAGTGCCTACAAAAGCAGGTCAAAAGGTAGGAATACTGTGGTGAGAAACTTAACTCCTAATTCTTCAAACCCTGTCCACTGTCTATAAGGCATAAATCAGGAGTGTGATGGAAGACTTCCCTAGATGAGTGCAGCTCCAACAATACTCAAGAAGCTTGATACCATCCAAAAGCAGTCCATTTGATTGGCACTACATCCACTCCCTCCACCACCGATGCTCAGCAGCAGCAGGGTGAGCTATCTAAAAGATGCATGGCAGAAATTCCAAGATCCTCAGACAGCAACTTCTAAACCCGTGAACACTTCCATCTAGAAGGACAGGGCAGAAGATATAAGGGAACACCATCACCTGCAAGTTCCCCTCCAAGACACTCACCATCCTGACTTGGAAATATATTGCCTTTCCTTCACTGTCGCTGTGTCAAAATCCTGGAATTCCCTCCCTAATGGCATTATGGGTCTTACCACAGCATGCAGACTGCAGCAGTTCAAGAAGGCTGCTCACCACGACCTTCTCAAAGGCAACTAGGGACAGACAATAAATGTTGGTCAGGCAGTGGATGCCCACGTCTCAAAAAAAATGAATAAATAGAAAAAAGTTGTGAAGTCCATAGCCTTGAGTTTCCAGCATCTTCAGCTTGTTCTTGATAACACATGGAGTGAACCGAATTGGCTGGAGACTGGTCCCCATATAATGTTGAGCACCCAGGAGGAAGCCAAGGTGGATCATCTACAGCACCTCCAGCTGAAGATGGTTACAAAGGCTTCGGTCTTGTCTTATGCACCAAGGTGCTGACCTCGCCCCATCATTAAGGACATGTGTATTTTTGGATCCTTTTCCTCTTGTTAGTTGTTTAACTTTCCACTGTCATTTGCAACTTGATGTGGCAGGACTGCAGAACTTTGGCTGTGGAATCATTTGGCTCTTGTCTATTGCATGCTGCTTCTGCTGTTTGGCATTCAAGTTCTGTGTTGTAGCTTCATCATGTTAACATTTTTTTGGTATACCTGATGTTCCTACCATGCTGGATGGATTGAATATAGTTCTGATGATGCCAACGGTCCAAAATGCCTCATGGATACACAGCTTTGAGTTATTAGGTCTGTTCTGAATCTATCCCATTGAACAAATTGACTGTGCTACACAACACAATGGAGGCTAAGCTCAGTATGAAGCCAGGTCATCGTCTCCATGAGAACTGCACGGTGGTCACTCTGACCAATACCGCTGCACACAGATCCATCCACAAAAGGTCACAAAGTCAGGCAGTCACACAGCTTGGAAACAGACCCTTCAGTCCAGCTCAACCATGCCGAACAAGTTTCTCAAACTAAACTAATCCCACTTGTCTGCATTTGGGCCATATCCCTCTAAACCTTTGGCTATTTATGTACCTGTCCAAATGTCTTTTAAATGTTGTAACTGTATCTGCACATATGAACCATATGAGAACGTATTTGATGGTGAGCAAAGGGTTTAACAGATTTTTCCCTCTTCTTGATTTCCACATCTAATTGTAAGTAGCGTCTGAAGAAACTTTCTGGAGGAGTCTGGAGGAGTCAGCCAGTTTGGTCAGTGGTGATGTTACTGAGGCATTCTTGAGTGTCTTTGTTCTATCCTCCAGTGATTCTTCCATTGGGGTTCAATATAGAGGAGGTCCTGTTCATCAACTGAATGAAGGCATTAGATGGTAATCAACAGATCTCAACTGCCCATTTTTGAACTGATGCCACGAGACTTCATGGAGTTCAAAGTCAGTGTTGAGGACTCCTACAGCAACTCCCTTTTGATGTGTTCTATGTGGGATGGGACATTCACAGGGATGGTGATGGTCACGTCTGGGTCATTGGCTACAAGAATGATGCAATGGGTAGGATTAAATCTGGGTACTAGTTGACAAATCTGTGGGATTGCTCTCTAATTTCGGCACAAGTTCCCAGAAGTTAAGAATGATGTCTACAGGATCAACAGTGTGGTGATATCATTTTCACCGCCTAGGCTGATGGCAGGTACTTGTGCAGTTTTGTTCCCTTTCAACTTAGTAAATAATATTCAGTACAACTGAGTAGTCAGTTAGGCCATTTCAGAGGGCAATTAAGAATCAAGCACATTGTTGTGCATCTGGAGTCAGATGTAGGGCAGACCAGATAGGGATAACATCTTTAAAAGATAAAGGAACCAGGTATTTTTTTTACGACAATTGATGATGGTTTCCACAGAGAGAAGATTGAAATTCCAGATGTTGGTTAATAAATTACATTTAAATGTCACCAACTGCTGATGGGATTAAAGCCAGAGTCCCAGGGCATGACTCTAATGACATCATTACTACATCAGAAGCTCTTGGAAAGTATGTGTGTATGAGTTTTAAATCCTGCAACCAGAATTTGAATCTTTGTAAAAAAATATTTATTCATCATTCAACAATTCCGAGGAAAGCAAAAATAGCAATAATGTTTAGTGTCTCTATCCTGAGTTATAAATAATGTACATTCTATTCATTAACTATAGCACCAGCACTATACAGGAAATTTACTCAGGCCTCCCACTGTAGTTTAAAATCAGAATCATTTGCAAATCATTAACTCCATTACTAACGAGAGAGTTAGGAATGACTTAGTAGCTATTACAGAACTAAGCAATTCAAGACTAAGTAAAATTTAAATTACATACAGATGTTTTTGCTTTTTTAGGCAGCTGATCCAAGGTCAAAGAGAAGCCTCCCTGTATAAATGTTATAAAGTTTGAACAATTATGCCAGTTCAGGCCTTGATAAAACTTGCCATCAAATTCACTGCACGTCTATTGTTTCAATGCATCCTGTGAACTCAAGGTCTGGTCATTCATCAAATACCTTTAACAGACTAGCCCAGAGTGTCTTTTAGGCATAAGAAGCAACAATAACTTAATTTCAAACTGCAAAATCACTGATCCAGGAAGTGAATCATGAACTAATGCATTATGAGCAATTAACTTATCCAGCCTCTACACCATTACTTTTGGAAACCCCCACAAAGGGTATTAAGCAACACATTACTAAACTTCCTCTTTACCTTGGCATTATCATTCAAAACCATGGAGTCTAACTGCATAATAACACAAAATCTAGCACACTCACTTGACCTCTTAAGCCCACTACTGCCCCTAATACTGTCAGACTGCTTACTAATAACCAGGATAATAAAATGTGAGGCTGGATGAACACAGCAGGCCAAGCAGCATCTCAGGAGCACAAAAGCTGACGTCTGATGAAGGGTCTAGGCCCGAAACGTCAGTTTTTGTGCTCCTGAGATGCTGCTTGGCCTGCTGTGTTCATCCAGCCTCACATTTTATTATCTTGGAATCTCCAGCATCTGCAGTTCCCATTATCTCTGATACTAATAACCAGTCTCAGTTGAGCCAAGATTTCCTCTGCTAAACATCTGAAAGATGGAACCCACTGTCTTTTAATTCTCAGAAGGCTGAGTTGCAGTGTTTATGTCCTTTCTGACTCCTAAACTGAACTTTTGAAACTGAAATACTACTGTCACTGCCTCACCTGAAACTTCTGTGCTCTCCTAACTGAATTCTTTGACTTCATTTTTCACAACTGCTAACTTGAAAAAGGTCGCTGTGTCCTAATTCACATTTAACATCTGGATTTTAAAATTTTTATCCTGGTTTTCAGTCAAGTGATTCTGCACCTTTTGTTCACTGTAATAACTTTCTGCCTTACAACAGCTCTGAAAAATTTGCACTCCTCCAATAACATGAGACAGCCATGGTGGATAAAACACTAAGAGACATGTGCAAGAAAACCTTCACAATAAACAGATGTTCACCTGCACATCTGCTAACATGGCATATTGTATCCGCTGTTCCTGATGTGGCCTCCTCTACATCGGGGAAATCAAGCGGAGGCTTGAAGGCCACTTTGTGGAACACTTACGCTCGTTTCGTGACAAATAATTGCACCGCCAAATCATGAACCACTTCAACTCCCCCTCCCATTCCTTGGACGACACGTCCATCCTGGGCCTCCTCCAGTGGCACCCGAAGGCTGCAGGAACAGCACCTCATATTTCACTTGGGAACCCTGCAGCCCAATGGAATCAATGCGGACTTAACAAGCTTCAAAATCTCCCGGCCCCCAACCACATCCCAAAACCAGCCCAGCTCATCCCCGCCTCCCTGATCTGTCCGTCCTTTCTCCCACTTATCTGCTCCTCCCACCTCAGCCCCAACCCCAACCCCAACCTACCAGCCTCATCCCCGCGTTCTTGACCTGTCCGTCTTCCCGTGACTAACCAATCCCCACCCTAACACCCCACTAACACTCACCTTTACTAGCTCCATTCCCACCTCCTTGGCCTGTCCGTCTCCTCTCCACCTATCTACTCCTTTATCCATTTTCCATCCATCTCCCCTCTCTCTCTATTTATTTCAGAATCCCCTTTCCCTCCCCTATTTCCAAAGAAGGGCCCAGACCCGAAATGTCAGGTTTCCTGCTCGGCCTACTCTGTTCATCCAGCTCTACACCTTGTTATCCAAGAGAGACAATCAGTTTGATTTCAAAAAGGATAATAGCAGAAAAAGAGGGCTTGAATGCAAGTCTTTGAGAGACAGTCCTTGACTGGAAATTGAATGATATCTCTTCAGGTGATCAGTTTTTGCACTCAGTAGTAGTCTAATAAGGAAGACACTGCCAAAACATGACTTGTAGTGTTTTTTTGATGGAATCAACCTTGCTCAGCTTCAGTCTTATCTATATGACTTGATTGTCTCCAGTGCATGGTTAGCAATGATTTGACTTTATTACATTAATTATCAAGCAGATAGTCCAGGTCAATATCCTCAGGTCAAGGGCTCAAAACAGCAGCTGGTGGAATTTAATGCAATAAATGGATTTTAAAAATCCAATTGAAACTGTAGCCTCAGTAACTTTGTCATGACATTACAATCGGTTGTTTACCAAACTTCTTTAGATAAGGAAATCTACTGTCCTTAACTGGTCAAGGCTAAGTGGGTCTCACAATATGTTTGACGCTTAACTGCCCTTTGAAACAGTTCATAACTGCTGCTCATTCCAATGGCAATTAGGACAGGCAACAAATAAGAGCCTTGCCAGTGATGCTCACATCTCATAAAAGAACATAATTTTTTTTTATAATTCTACATTCACCTTATCATGTGGGTTGTCTGATTTTGAATAGTATTATACAGAGTGTGTTTATTATTTATGTTTGTGTTCTTTTGTTAAAAATACTTCGACAGCCTTTTGTGAATATATTCAGTGACCTCAATTGGTAAACAAATAAAAATGTGTAAAACTTATGGTCTAGCAAACCATGTCTTACTCTGGCATCTGACTTATGGAGTACTAACAAGAGCTGGAATTAATACTGTTCGCACCAACTGCTAAATTCATAACTTGAGGTTTAACTCAGGAGGATTATCATAAAAAAGATGAGGAAACATTAGAAAACATCAAATGCTTTACACAAATAACCTTTTTTTAAATTCACGCACAAGATGTGGGTGTGCTGGCTAGGTCAGCAATTATTAGCCATCCCTAGTTACCCTTGAGTAGGTGGCGGTGAGGTACCTCTTCAACTAGTGCAGTCCATTTAGTGCAGGTATACTCATAACGCCGTTATGATTTTGAGTCTATGACACTGAAGCAATGGTGGTATATTTGTAAGTCTGGATGTTGAGAGTCTTGGAGTGGAACTTGCAGGGATGATGTCCCCGTGTATCATACCATCCATCTCCACGATGGTAGCAGTAGTGGGTTTGTAAGGTGAATTTGTGAAGAGTATCTTATAAATAGTGTACACTGCTGTTGTGTGCAACAGTGGTGGTGGAGGAACTGAATGTTTGTGGTTGTCCTGCCAATTAAAAAGGCTACTTTGCTTTGGATGGTGTCAAGCTTCTTCAGTGTTGTTGGAGCTGCACTCATCCAGGCAAGTGTGGGTATTCCAGCACATAACTGACTTGTGCCTCTAGCTGCTAGAAACACTTTGGGAAGTCAGGAAGTGAGTTACCTGCTACAAGATTCCTTAAAACTGACCTCCTTTTGTAGTCACAATTATTATATTATTAGTCCAGTTCAGCTTCTGGTCAATGGTAATCTCCAGGCTGTTGACAGTGGTGAATTCAGCAAAGGTAACGCCACTGAACATCAAAGGGCAATGGTCCGATTCTCTCTGGTTTGAAGTGATCCTTGCCTGGCATTTGTGACAAGCAATATTCACAACACATTTGTCAGTCTAAGCCTGGATACTGTCGACATCTCATGGCATTGGGGCACGGGCTGCTTTAGGTTCTGAGGATTTGTGAATGGTACTGAACATTGCACAATCATCAGCAAACATTGCCATTTCTGACCGTCGATGGAGCAAAGGCCATTGATGAAGCAGTTAAAAACGGTTGGGCCAAGGGCACTATCTTGAAGAATTCTTGCAGAGATATTCTGCAGTGGAGATGACTGACCTCCAACCACCATAACTATCTTCTTTTGCACCAGGTACAACTCCAGCCACACAGTTTACCCCATTTCCCATTGATTCAGTTTTGCTGGGGGTCCTCAATGCTGCACTCAGTAAAATATGGCCTTGATGCCAAGGACAGTCACTCTCACTTCACCTCCAGAACTCAGCTCTTTTGTCCACATTTGAACCAAGGAAATAATGCGGTCAGGAGGTGAGTGGGCCTGATGGAATCCAAATTGAGCATCTGTGAGCAGATTATTGCCAAACAAATACTGTTTGATAACAATGTTCATGACATCTTCCATCACTTTACTGATGAACAAGAGAGTGATGGGCTAGTAATGGACTAGGTTGGATTTGCTCTGCTTTATGCGTATAGGACATATCTGGGGAAATTTACCACATGGTCAAGTAGATGTTGGTGTTGTAGCCATCCTGGGACAGCTTGGGAGGGGCGCAGGAAGTTCTGCAGCACAAGAGTTCAGTCTTACCAGAATGTTATCAGGGCCCACAGCCTCAGCAGTATCCAGTGCCTCCAAACTTTTCAAGATATCACATGGAGTGAATTTAGTTGAAGAAGACTAGCATCTATAATCCTGGGAAGCACTAGAGGAGGTCCAGATGTATTACCTGGCTGAAGCTTGTTGTCAATGCTTCAGCCATGTTTATGCAGATGTGCTGGGCTCCCCCGTTGAGGATTGGGAGGTTTGTGGAGCCATTTCCTCCAGTGAGTTGTTTAATTGCTCACCATCTATCATTGCCCATCATACTAGATGTGGCAGGATTGGAGAGCTTAGATCGGATCCATTGTTTGTGGGATCGCTTGGCTCTTTCTATCACTTGCTGATTAACGTACAGTAGTCCTGTTTTGTAGCTTTACCAGGTTGATGCTTCATTTTTAGCTATGTCTGATGCTATTTCTGGTATGCCCTCCTACAAACTGCACTGAACCAGTGTTAATCTACCAAGCTCGTAATAACATGGTTACAAGTGAAATCGGTAAATATTTGAAAAGGTAAATAATTCAAGGCCGTCAGAAAAGACATGGGCCAAATGATCTTCTTCCATGCTCTAATTTCTAGATTAGAAACTTCGAGATCCTTAAATTGGAATTCAAGGAAGGCTTGACTACTGTGGCTTTATGCTTGAATAACAAACCAAAATTCACCAGCATGTCTTACATTTGATCAAGCTACAGAAAACTGATGACATCTTGCAACGGTATTCCAAGCAGAATGAATACGCTCAGAAAATCAGAAAGAGAAAATTTGCAAAACTCAAATGTCCTATATCAAAGTCAAATCCTCAAATATACAGCAGCAAGATATTAAGGATGCTGAAATTCTGGATTAAAAAAAAGAAAGCTCTAGAAATACTTGGGTGTAAAGACAGAAATATTTAACTTTTCAGCTGAATGAGCTTTCAAACCTTTAGGAACCAAAAGGCTGGAACCACTAATATGAAAATACAGACTCATTGAACTTTATAATCACTGGTCCATTATGCTTTATTGTGGGTTCTTTGAAAAGAGTTATTCAATCAACATCATTCCTTTGCCCTTATAATAGAGGCCTGCAGATTGTTTCATGTACAAGAACTGTCCCCTTTGAAAAACACAATTGCATCTTCTTGAAGCACACCTTCAGGTAGTGTTTTCTAGGTTGTAACAACTTGTTGGGTAAAACAAAGCTTGCATCACCCCTGGTTCTACTGACAACTATTTTAAAACTGCACCTTCTGGTTACTGATTCTTCAGGATAGTGGGGGTAATTTATGCCACTTATTCAATCAAATCCTTTCGTAATTTTGAACAGCCCTTATTAAATATTCTCAGCTGGGGAGAACAATCCCAGCTTCACCATATAACTGAAGTGCTAATAGATAGCACCATTCCAATAAACCACCACTGTATCCCAAGGCCTTGACATCTTTCCTGAAACATGACATTTAGTTTGGAAACAGTCTCAGAGATATATACAGGTTTAGCACAACTTTCTTGTTTTTGTATTAAATCTCTATTGATAAGGCCCAAGGGTCCATAAATATTTTAAAACAAAAGATGTTATGACCTTTGCTAACTGCCATCAGTTACGTAGTGAACTCCAAATGTTTGTGTCCTTAGTTGTTAGGTTATTACAAATGTATCGCTTTTTACTTGCTTGCCCCTCTTTTGAAGTGAAGATGACTATGCTCGTCAAGTGCTTCGAGTTAGATTCACTAGATACATACATGACTACGAAGATCAATCTGCAGTTGGAAGGTTCTGTGTCTAAGAAGTCAGAAACCAGTACAGGATAAATTGCTGGCTTGAGATTTTGTCATTCTCTGCCTTTGATATGCGCTTTTCTGAAACTTTGGTTGCCACAGATGCTACGATCCTGGGCAGCGTTGTCCCAGGAAATCAATATCGAAACTCCTAAGTGAAGCCTTTAAATGTGTCTTTGTAGCACTAATTTTAACTATGAAACCACACCCAAACTTCAGCTCCCCATAAAAGATTCACTTTGGTAAGCAAGTGTCAGATTTCCTGGTTATATGGCCGTCCCAACTCAGTTATGACAGTTTCAATATGATGTGAATGCTTGACATGTCAACTAGATGAGGTACCTCAGTATCTGATCTTTTGTACTGCCATCTAATCTTCAGTAGTTTCAGAGATAGCACAAAGCAATGGAGGAATCTTGTTAACTGTCAAGTGACACTTGCTTACAATAACTTGCGCATGTCACCCAGTTTAGGTTTCTCAAAGCCCACCCAGTTCCTGATCTCAATACAGCCTTGGCCCAAACATAGACAAAAGAACCAAACCACTGAGATGAGGGAAGAGCAACTGCCATCAACATCTAGGCAGCATCTGAAAGTTTATGGCATCAAAAAGCCCTAGCAAAACTGGAGTCAATGGGAATTGGGAAAACTCTCTGCTAGTTGGAGTCATACCTAGCACAAAGGAAGGTAGGCTGTGACTGAGATCAATCATCTCAGCTTCAGGACATCACTGCAGGAGCTCCTCAGGGTAATGTCCGAACCACAGATTTCTTCAGCTGCTCAATCAAGTATCTTCCTTTCATCATGAAGTCAGAGGTCAGGACATTTGCTGACTCCTCAGATACTAAGCAGTCAGTATTCATATGGTCAGAAATCACACAACATATTATTGCCTAACAGATTTATAAAACATAAGTTTTCGGTGCCTCTCTCCTCCTTCAGGTGTTCAAAAAGCACGTGATTTATAGATAGAGAGTCAATGTGGCATTTTATAAATTCCAACTTTAGAAACAAAACTAGTCTGACTCCAAACCAAAACACAGATGCTGAGCAAAGTCTTACCCCTAACCTGCATTGTCTGACTTAAAATGCAACTTCTTCTTAACACTGACAAAACTTTTAGTTCTCTCAGGACAGTGACTTAAAAAGAATTCGGGAATTTACATATATATATTAATCAATTAAAAAACTTTCCAACTGATTAAAGTTTTAACAGCATCTCAGGTTTGATCAGTAGTGTGACCCTTTGATCTATTACTTATTACTTCTAAATTCTGTGTCTGATACCACGTCTCTCACCAACACCTGAAGGAGGAGAGAGGCTCCGAAAGCTTGTGTTTTCAAGTAAACCTGTTGAACTAAAACCTGGCATTGTGTGATATATGACCTTGTCCACCCCAGTCCAACACCAGCACCTCCACATCATAATATTTCTTCAGAGTGGTAAGGGTGTGGAACGCCCTGCCTGCCAATGTAATTAACTTAGCCACATTAGGGGCATTTAAACAGTCCTTGGATAAACAGATGAATGATGATGGGATAGTGTAGGGGGATGGGCTTAATTAGTTCACAGATTGGCGCAACATCGAGGGCTGAAGGGCCTGTTCTGCGCTGTATTGTTCTATGCTCTATGTTCTATAATATTCACATGCAGCAACCTGGAAACATCCATTTCTGAGGAAGGGTCACTGGACCCAAAATGTTAACACTGATTTCTCTTCACAGATGCTGCCAGAACTGCTGAGCTTTCCCAGCAACTTCTGTTTTTTTGTTTCTGGAAACATCCAGGTTGGCCTGGCAAGTAACATACATGTTACAGAAGTCCCAAGCTATGAACATTTTGAACAAGACAGTCTAACCATCACCCCTTGATGTCACAGTGTTACCATTGCTGAATCCCCTACTATTAACATTCAGAGGGTTGCAGCCGGTAATTCACTTCCTGTCTCCCCAATACCTGTCCACAAGTTACACGCATATGTTAAAAGTGTGATGAGAACTCTTCACTTGCCTGCATGACTGCAGCTCCAACAACACAAGAAGTTTGATTTTGCCTAGGACAAGGCTGCCCACTTGCTTGGGACTCCATTCAGCCCACCTGCAACTTAAAGTTCCTCCAAAGATGCACAGTGGCAGTACATACCACCTAGAAGAAGCATTGTACTAACTCACCACAGTTTGTTTGACATTATCTTCCAAACTCATGTCTTGCACCTAAAACAGCAGGTGCATGGCAACATTACTTAGTTGCAAGTTCCCTTCGAATCCACACACCATTCTTGGAACAATGCTGCCATCCCTTCCCTGCCAAGTCCTTTCCTATCAACTCTATGGGGCACATCTATAATCAAGGATTGCAGCAGTTTAAAAGACTGCTCACCACCAACTTCTCAAGAAGAATCAGAGGTGGGGAAGAAATGATCCAGCTAGCAAAATGACCATCCCTAAGAAATATATACAAGATTTAGTGCTGATGGATTCTGGCCATAGACTGAAATCTTAGGCTGTCAACAGAACCTTTTTGGAGCACTTTCTGGTGCATTTCTTCAGTGCTCAATATGCCGATTGCAAGCCCAAAGTTGTCACATGCATTTGAGGAGAAGTCCATACTATTTGTGTGTCTAGCTCTAAACTGACAGTGCAGTTATCAAACAGGAAATTATCAAGTATGTACTTGGAGACTTAGGTCTTTGCTTTAAGTAGTGTCAGACTGAGCTGATTTCTATCCATTCATTCTGTGAATCCAATACCAGGATCACTATCATGGAAGGGATAGAGTCATAGAGTTGTACTGCACTGGGCATCATTCAGCATGACAGAGAAAATCATCAGGATTGGTGCAAGCATCCATTAGTTACCTATTCTTGATCACAGACTCCAACAATTTTCCACCACAGATGTTAGGCTAACTGGTCTGTAATTCCTGGTTCCCTCAGTCACCCTTCTTAAAGAGCAGAGAGACATGAACAAATTTCCAATACAGAGATGCAGCTCCTGAATCCCGGGAATATGTTCTCCAGCTTTTATTAACACCATCAAGAAAACATCAAGTCCTGGGGATTTGTCACTTTTCACTTCCATTAATTTCCCCATTATTGAAGATTTACTTAATTAGACCTTTTCCTTGACCCTGTGTTGATTTCTCTGGGACTTCTGGTAAGCGATCGCCTTTTCTGCTGTGAATATTGGAGCAAAACATTCAGCATGTCTACTATTTCGCATGTCAATTGATGATATCTCACTCTTAAGTACACTAATGGTAATCTTAATGAGCTGCTTTTCTTTTACATAAATACCATACGAAAAATTTTTTGGAGTTAACGTCCCTTGAAATCTTTCTTGGCTGTTCTTTATAAGCTGCTTAGTGGCCATTTGTTGGTCTGTGTATTTGTCCAATTCTGTGGGATCCACACTGTTCTTTGAATTTATACCAGCCCTTTCTTTTAATTTTGCGATGTTCCTTAGCTCCTTAGATGTCCATGGTGTGTTTTTTTGTTGGAGGTTTTCTTGCTCATGGGAACAAATGCTTCTGAATAGCCTGAACCATTTATTTGAACACCCTCCATAACTCCTCAGATGTTTTACCTATAGCAGAGCTTCCCAGCTGACTGCAGACAGTTTCTGCCTCATCCCGTTAAAGTCTGCCTTACTTAAATTCAAAATTCTAGCATCCAATCTTTGATTATGTCTCATTTAATGCTATAGGGAACTCAATCATGTAATGAACACAATTTGACAATTTGAGAGCAGCTAGGACACTAATTAAATCATTATTAGATCCAATATTGCTTACTCCCATGTCACATCCAAGAAATATTGCTGTAGGAAACTATCCTAGACATTCTAGAAATTCAATAAACTTTCTGGCAGATGCAAGTCTGTCTCTGACTTTATGTTGAAAATAAAATCCCCATTAATACTACTCTGCCTTCACCATATTGTTGCCTAATTTCAGAATTTATACAATCTAGCACTTCTCAGCTGCTACCAAGTGATCTAAATAGAACAACTATTATGGTTTCTGTTCCTTTACGGTTTCTTAGTTCCAACCCTAAGGTTTCCACTGGATGCTTTTCCCTTCATTACTTCCTCCCTCACCACTGAAGTGATTCTGTTTTCAATCAGTAAGGCTTCTCCACCCCCTCTGCCATTTTCTCTATCCCTCTTGTAAACTATGTCCTCGTGTGTTTAGTTTCCAGACCTACCATGCCACACCCATGTCTATATCATGTTCTATATCATTGTTTTCTATTTGAATCGGTGTGTGCAGCTCATTTAATTTGTTCCTTAAACTCGGTGCATTTGTACAAATAACTCTAATTTTGGCTGTACACGCTACCCAGTCCTTCAGCATCTTTTTATTACTTCTTCCTCCCATCTTACGCAATACACTCTTTATAATTCCACAATGTTGATTAAACTGACCCTGCTTGTTCATCCTATTAACCTCCACCTTCTCCTGGCATGCTGACCTGTTTCTATGATTATCACCCTGCTGCCACACTAGTTTAAACCCTCCTGAGTAGCAGCAGCAAACTTCTCTACAAGGATACTGGTGCCCCTCCAGTGCAACACACTCATTTTTGTACAGGTTTCATTCGCAAGAGATCCCAATGATCCAAGTATTTGAATCTTTCCGTTGTACAGCAGTTCTTGAGCCACGTATTCAGGTGTATTATCTTCATTTTTCTGGCCTCACTAGTATATGGCACAGGGAGTAATCCTTGGATTACAACCCTTGAGGTCCTGCTTTTTAAATCCCTTTTGTAACAATGTGGGACATTCATCAAGGTAGCAGTTAATGGTGACCTGCGATAGCCTGTTGATTGCTTTTTTCACAGATCGATGGAAGTCAATTGAGGAGATGGTTAAATGGCTCTGCTCATATTTCTAGAATTTGTACCTTCCTGTGACTGGTGATGCCCTATCTAAAAGCAGGATTGCGGATGAATCAGCTCACTGAGGCTCTTAGAGCACTTTAGAATTTGTTCCAAACTCTGATCTACTTGATTCAAAATTATCTGGTCTCTGACTCAGAATCTGCATCACTGAGCTTACAATGGATAGTCCTGCAGCTGTTATGGTAGGTATTGTCCTTAAATAGTGATGATGTGCCATTAAGGTTGTTGAGTCAAAATCCTGGAACTCCTTTCCTAACAACACAATGGATGTATCTATAATCAAGAATTGCAGTAGTTCAAGAAGCAGTTCACAACTAACTTCCAAGAAGTAAAACCTGGAGATGCCATATTTCTCTGCCAGCAATTGCTGGCTAACCTCACATTTTTTATCAATACATTCTTGATTGCTAAGAAAGCCAAGGTCAAGCCAAGCTTTTCATCAAAGGAGTAAATGATATACTTGAGTTACACAGTTTCCTTGATGTCGAGTGCTCAGTTGCACTGTTCACAGGCAACTCTCAAGGTTCCGAAAGAGATTTCTTCACAACTACCCTCTTGAGCCTCAAAACCTGAGATGCTTCTAGGTGTGTGAGAGTGTGTGCGCGTGTGTGTGCACATGGGCATGTGCGGGTGGGTGGGTGGGTGTGTGAAGGGACACCTGTTAAGCTTTGAAATGATATGGCAGTTGTCCAGTAGCCACATGGCTTTCATCTCACACACTCTACTTTTCCCTCTGTCTCATAATTGAATAGACAATTCAATGTCTACTCAGCGAACAGAGTACATCCAGGATGGCATGTTGCAATTAGGGAGGCAGAAAACTGCTTGTTAGTAAGCTCATACTGAGCATCCAAGAAGAGATCATTGCTATTACGGCTGTTAATCCAATTATTTTCCCTTTTCCCTTGCCAGGTCTATACCAATTCAGGCATTGAAGTCACTGAGAATGATTAGCTTGTGAGACTTTACAGCAGTAGGATTCACAACAGGGACTTACTATATTCCAAAGTCACAGGCTGTTAATTAGATCAAACCTGGAGAAGTGTGAGAATCTTATGATATTTCTTCCATTGAATATTTGACCTAATTAAAATTATTTTAATTATCTATGTATGTATCTCAGCCTTAATTATAAACAAGGACTCTACCCCTACAGTTCTCTTTGGCAAAGAGTTCCAGGGTCTCTCAATCCTCTGAAGAATTATAGAACATAGAACAATACAGTGCAGAACAGGCCCTTCAGCCCTCGATGTTGTGCCGACCTCTGAACTAATTTAAGCCCATCCCCCTACACTATCCCATCATCATCCATATGCTTATCCAAGGACTGTTTAAATGCCCCTAATGTGGCTGAGTTAACTACATTGGCAGGCAGGGCATTCCATGCCCTTACCACTCTCTGAGTAAAGACCTGCCTCTAACATCTGTCTTAAATCTATCACCCATCAATTTGTAACTATGCCCCCTCATACAAGCTGACGTCATCTTCCTCGGAAAAAGACTCTCACTGTCCACCCTATCTAATCCTCTGATCATCTTGCATGTCTCAAATTGTATGGCTTGAAGCACACGAATCAGGCTACAAATAAAAATGACAGTCAATGAATACATAACCTGCTACAAAACCTTATTTTCTTTTTGGTCATATTGGCTGGCGAACAGTATTGGCTAGGGCACCAGCAGGCCTCTCAAAAATACTGCTACAGGAACAGTTAGACATTACTTTTACATACAAAAATCTCTGTTGGTACTGCATTAATCTATCATTGATTAGATTCCATGCAAAATGCAATGAGATAAATGGCTGGTAAATTTGCCCTTAATAATGTCGATCAGATTATGGTTGCTGGGTGAAATTAATAAACATTGCATATAAGCAGGCAAAATAATGTTGCTGACATTTGTGCATGATAAAACATTGAAGCCAGACTTTATAAAAGATCTTAATCTAAGGGAACACTTAGGAGGCAGCGATCATAATATGGTAGAGTTCAGTCTGCAGCTTGAAAGAGAGAAGGCAAAATCGGATGTAATAGTGTTACAGTTAGACAAAGGTAATTACAGGGGCTTGAGAGAGGAACTGAGGAAAATCGACTGGAAGCAGAGCCTAGCGGGGAAGTCAGTGGAGCAACAATGGCAGGAGTTTCTGGGTATAATTGGGGGACACAGTGCAGAGGTTCATCCCAAAGAAAAGAAAAATTATCCGGGGGCGGGGGCAGGGGGGGTTTGCGGATTAGACAGCCATGGCTGACAAAGGAAGTCAGAAAATGTATCAAAGGAAAACAGACAGCCCATAAAGTGGCCAAGAACACTGGGAAATCAGAAGATTGGGAAGGCTACAAAAACAAACAGAGGATAACAAAGGGAAAAATAAGGAAGGAGAGGATCGAATATGATGTGTAGGTGAGCCAGTAATATTAGAAATGATAGTAAAAGTTTCTTTCAATACATAAGAAATAAACGAGAGGCAAAAGTAGACATTGGGCCGCTCCAAACTGTTACGGAAGGCTAGTGATGCAAGATAAGGAAATAGCTGAAGAACTTAAGTACTTTGCGTCAGTGTTCACCGTGGAAGACATGAGTAGTATCCCAACATGTAAGGAGAGTTGGGGGCAGAGTTGAGTATGGTAGGCATTACAAAACAGAAAGTGCTAGAAAAGCTAAAAGGTCTAAAAATTGATAAATCTCCTGGCTCCGACGGGTGACATCCTCGAGCTCTGAGGAAGCTGGCTGAGGAAATGACAGAGGCATTGGCTGTGATCTTTCAAAAGTCACTGGAGTCAGGGAAAGTCCCAGATGATTGGAAAAATTGCTGTTGTAACCCACTTGTTTAAGAAGGGATCAAGACAAAAGATGGAAAATTATAGGTCGATTAGCCTAACCTCGGTTATTGGCAAAATTCTAGAATCTATTGTTAAGGATGACATTTCTAAATTCTTGGAAGTGCAGGGTCGGATTAGAACAAGTCAGCATGGATTTAGTAAGGGCAGGTCATGCCTGACAAACCTGTTAGAATTCTTTGAAGTGGTAACAAGTAGGTTAGACCAGGGAAACCCAGTGGTTGCTATCTCTCTAGACTTCCAAAAGGCCCTTGATAAGGTGCCTCACGGGAGGCTGCTGAGTAAGGTGAGGGCCCATGGTGTTTGAGATGAACTACTGGCATGAATTGAGGACTGGCTGTCTGACAGAAGGCAGAGAGTTGGGATAAAAGGCTGTTTTTCAGAATGGCAAACAGTCACAAGTAGTGTCCTGCAGGGTTCAGTGTGGGGGCCACAGCTGTTCACGTTATATATTAGTGAGCTGGATGACTGGGGGCATTCTGGCGAAGTATGCCAATGATACGAAGTTAGGTGGACAGGCAGGTAGTACTGAGGAGGTGGGGAGGCTGCAGAAAGATTTGGACAGTTTAGGAGAGTGATCCAGGAAATGGCTGATGAAATTCAACGTGAGCAAATACGAGGTCTTACCCGTTGGAAAAAAGAATACAGGCACGGACTCTTTTCTAAATGGTGAGAAAATTCATAAAGCCGAAGTACAAAGGGATCTGGGAGTGCTAGTCCAGAATTCTCTAAAGGTTAACTTGCAGGTTGAGTCTGTGATTAAGGAAGCGAATGTAATGTTGTCACTCATTAGGCAGGGAGACAAGGACCCGTGGGCACAGCCTTAGAATTAGAGGGGGTAAATTTAAAATGGAAGTGAGGAGACATTTCTTCAGCCAGAGAGTGGTGGGCTTGTGGAATTCATTGCCACAGAGTGCAGTGGAGGCTGGGACATTAAATGCCTTCAAGGTAGAGATTGATAAATTCTTGATCTCATTTGGAATCAAGGTCTATGGGGAGAGTTCAGGGAAGTGGAGTTGAAAATGGCAGAGTGGACTTGATGGGCTGAATGGCCTTACTTCCACTCCTATGTCTTATGGTCTTATCTCAAGAGGGTTGGAATATAAAAGCAGTGATGTGCTTCTGAGACTTTATAAAGCTCTAGTTAGGCCCCATTTAGAATACTGTGTCCAATTTTGGGCCCCACACCTTGGGAAAGACATACTGGCACTGGAGCATATCCGGCAGAGATTCACACGGATGATCCCTGAAATGGTAGGCCTAACATACGATGAACAGCTGAGCGTCCTGGGATTGTATTCACTAGAGTTTAGAAGGTTGAGGGGAGATCTAATAGAAACATACAAGATAATGCATGGCTTAGAAAGGGTGGATGCTGGGAGGTTATTTCCATTAGGTGGAGAGACTAGGACCCATGGGCACAGCCTTAGAATTAGAGGGGGTAAATTTAGAACGGAAATGAGGAGACATTTCTTCAGCCAGAGAGTGGTGGGCCTGTGGAATTCATTACCACGGAGTGTAGCGGAGGCTGGGACATTAAATGTCTTCAAGGCAGAGATTGATAATTTCTTGATCTCACAAGGAATTAAGGGCTACAGGGAGAGTGCAGGTAAGTGGAGTTCAAGTGCCCATCAGCCATGATTAAATGGCGGAATGGACTTGATGGGCCAAATGGCCTTTCTTCCACTCCTTTGTCTTAAGGTCTTATGGAATACTTGTACATTCCAGTATTTTGTTGGTCGAGCTGAAAGATGGTGACAGTGTTTTATATTTTGATTTATCTTAACCGAAAATAACTTGGCTCAAAGCAACAATAATATCAATTAAACAATACAAAAGCAAAATCAGGAGATTGCATCTCAAAAATACCTTAAAGTACTTCAAAACATATAATTACTGTTTGAGGTGCTGAGACTTGTTGCATTAACAAACAACAGCAGCCATTTGGGCACAGTTAAATCCTAGACTGCACCCATTTTCCCTCTTCACCTGTGCTGCTAGGTTAGGTATTGAAGTACAATCTGAACTGTCCTAGGCCAACAATGCTAACATTAAGGCAAGCTAACACATGCCTGAAAACACTAGAAATGTTTACCATTAAATTTTATTCACAGCAATTGTCAAATAGTACAGAATCAAAGGATACTTATTAACTTGTAGTGTCTTTTGTAAAGGTCAGACATAGATTAAGTAGCACAATTTCCCTGATTTTTCAGGCAGTACAACGTATTACGTGCCGCGTGAACAAAATTCTAATGTCCTTAGTGAATTTTTGCCAATTCTGTTTAATCAGTCCCATCTGGTTATGAATCCTTTTGCCAATTAATCTTCAATTACCCTCCCAAATCCCTTTATAATTTTGGAAATCTCCCCTGTATCTTCTCTAACCAACAAAGGACCAGAATAGTCAAACAAATATGAACAGAGAAGAAGGAAAATCAGACTCTTCAATTCGATTGTGAAACAGCACCACCTTTCTCTCAAATGTTGGTAAAAGGAAGGGAATGGGAGAGAAAAGTAAAGTCTATTTTACAGCAAGCTTGGGCAGGCTCTCCTGGAAGTCAATCAACCAAAATGACTAGCACAGTAACCCCTTCACCAATCCACCTCCCAAACATCCCAATGTCTGTCTCTCCAATTTTTCTTAAATCCTTCCTTAAAAATCAATAGCAAACCCAGGCCTAGAAAACAAAGTGTGTAGCCGGTTGAACACAGCAGGCCAAGCAACATCTTAGGAGCACAAAAGTTGACGTTTCGGGCCCAGACCCTTCATCAGAAAAGGGGGACGGGGAGAGGATTCTGAAATAAATAGGGACAGAGGGGGAGGTGGACTGTAGATTGATACAGGGAGAAGATAGGTGGAGAGGGGAGTATGGGTGGGGAGGTAGGGAGGGGATAGGTCAGCCCAGGGAGGACGGACAGGTCAAGGGGGGCGGGATGAGGTCAGTAGCTAGGAAATGGAGGTGCGGCTTGAGGTGGGAGGAGGGAATAGGAGAGAGGAAGAACAGGTTAGGGAGGTGGGGACGAGCTGGGCTGGTTTTGAGATGCAGCGGGGGGAGGGGAGATTTTTAAGCTTGTGAAATCCACATTGATACCATTGGGCTACAGGGTTCCCAAGCGGAATATGAGTTGCTGTTCCTGCAACCTGCATCATTATGGCACTGCAGGAGGCCCGTGATGGACATGACATCTAAGGAATGGGAAGGGGAGTTAAAATGATTTGCGACTGGTAGGTGCAGTTGTTTATTGCGAACCAAGCGTAGGTGTTCTGCAAAGCGGTCCGCAAGCCTCCGCTTGGTTTCCCCGATGTAGAGGAAGCCACAACGGGTACAGCGATGCAGTTTAACAGATTGGCAGATGTTCAGGTGAACACCTGCTTGATGTGGAAAGTCATCTTGGGGCCTGGGATGGGGGTGAGGGAGGTGGTGTGGGGCCAAGTGTAGCACTTCCTGCGGTTGCAAGGGAAAGTGCCGGGTGTGGTGGGGTTGGAGGGGAGTGTGGAGGGTACAAGGGAGTTGCAGAGAGAGTGGTCTCTCCGGAAGGCAGACAAGGGTGGGGATGGGAAAATGTCTTTAGTGGTGGGGTCGAATTGTAGATGGTGGAAGCGTCGGAGGATGATGTGTTGTATCCGGAGGTTGGTGGGGTGGTATGCGAGGACTAGGGGGTTTCTCTTTTGGCGGTTATTGTGGGGGCGTGGTGTGAGGGATGAGTTGCGGGAAAGGCAGGAGTCACAGTCGAGGGCGTTGTCGACCACTGCTGGGAGGGGTTGTGGTCCTTGAAGAACGTGGACATCTGGGTTGTACAGGAGTGGAATGCCTCATCCTGGGAGCAGATGCGGCGGAGGCGAAGGAATTGGGAATAGGGGATGGAATTTTTTCAGGAAGGTGGGTGGGAGGAGGTCTGTGGGAGTCAGTTGGCTTGAAATGGACATCTGTTTCTAGGTGGTTGCCTGAGATGGAGACAGAGGGGCCCGGGAAGATGAGGGATGTGTTGGAGATAGTCCAGGTGAACTGGAGGTCGGGGTGGAAGGTGTTGATGAAGTGGATGAACTGTTTGAGCTCCTCTTGGGAGCACGAGGCGGCGCTGATGCAGTCAATGTGACGGAGGAAGAGGCGGGGTTTAGGGCCAGTGTAGATGCGGAAGAGGGACTGTTCCACGTAACCTACAAAGAGGCAGGCATAGCTTGGGCCCATGCGGGTACCCATGGCCACCCCCTTTGTCTGTAGGAAGTGGGAGGAATCCAAAGAGAAGTCGTTGAGGGTGAGGATGAGTTCAGCTAGGTGGATGAGGGTGTCGGTAGAGGGGGACTGGTCGGGTCTGCGGGACAGGAAGAAACGGAGGGCCTTTAGGCCATCTGCATGGGGAATGCAGGTGTACAGGGACTGGACGTCCATGGTGAAAATGAGGTGTTGGGGACCAGGGAATTGGAAGTTCTGGAGGAGGTGGAGGGCGTGGATGGTGTCACGGACATAGGTAGGGAGTTCCTAGACCAAGGGGGAGAAAATGGAGTCCAGATAGGTGGAGATGAGTTTGGTGGGGCAGGAGCAGGCGGAGACAATGAGTTGACCAGGGCAGGCGGGTTTGTGGATTTTGGGAAGGAGACAGAAGCGGGCAGTGTGGGGTTGGGGAACAATGAGGTTGGAGGCTGTGGGTGGGAGGTCACCTGAGGTGATGAGGTTGTGAATGGTTTGGGAGATGATGGTTTGGTGCTCGGGGGTGGGGTCATGATCCAGGGGGCGGTAAGAGGTGATGTCCAAGAGTTGGCCCCTGGCTTCAGCGATGTAGGAGGTCAGTGCGCTATACTACAACTGCGCCTCCCTTGTCTGCGGGTTTGACGGTGAGGTTGGGATTAGAGCAGAGGGCTGCACATTCTGCAAGGGAGAGGTTGGAGTGGGAGAGAGGGATGAAGAGGATGAGGCGATTGATATCTCGACGGCTGTTGGAGATGAAGAGGTCAAGGGTCCTGCCATGTCCATTTATTTCAGACATCACATAGTCACTGAGAGAAGAAATTCTTCTCGGTGATGAACCTGAGCCATTCTCTTGGGAGCTACAGTTCCTCATGTTGTGTCATGTTTAAAGGCACTCAATCACAGTTCAACGTCTGGGCTCGCTTCACATTTGTTTTGCAACAGTTATGCATCTACTGTTATTGCCACAAAAACAGTACGATACCAGAACGTGACTGAACACTGACCAAAGCAAACTAAAGAGAATCCATTTATTTTAAGATAATAAAGTGTGGAGCTGGATGAACACGGCAGGCCAAGCAGCATCTCAGGAGCACAAAAGCTGACGTTTCGGGCCTAGACCCTTCATCGGTCTAGGCCTGAAACGTCAGCTTTTGTGCTCCTGAGATGCTGCTTGGCCTGGTGTGATCATCCAGCTCCACACTTTGTTATCTTGGATTCTCCAGCATCTGCAGTTCCCATTATCACTATTTATTTTAAGCTTGTTTTACATTGTATACAGTGAATTTCAAAATATAAGTTTTATTCAGAATAGGTCATTAATGGAAAACTAGTTATGCAGATGATAATTGACCAGATCAGTTATTTACACTGTCACCTGTGTAAAAAGTAACATTCAGAGGTTCATTTTGCAAGTCAGATTGGGTAAAGATTATTTCAACATTACATTGGCAACTGTATAAACAAATTTAATTCAGTAGAAAGGATTCCTTCTCTGCATTGCTTTAAAATGAGACATCAGCTTAGTTTTTAAATGGTCTACAAGAAATGTTCACCTTCTTTTTGAGGCAGCAGAAATAAGGGGCCCATCCATGTAGCTTTGCGGTTGAAAATCAGCAGAATATGGTAGGGATGGCAGTAATTTCCCCCTCTATCTTTTTTAAGCAAATCTACTATAAATAGAAGAGCTAGTTCATTCAGTCACAGTGAAATGAATCAATATACTGAAATTTGGCTACGAGCAGTCAATTTTACGATAATCAGAAACAAAACATTCCAGATATTGGCAATTATGAATAAAACCAAAAATGCAGGAAAAACTCAGCTGGTCGGGCAGCATCTGTGGTGACAAAAAGGGTTAGCATTTCAGGTCTGCTCATCAGAGCTCTCTGATGAAAGGTGAAAGGTCCAAAACAATTTCAGAAGATCAGATTCTCCCATACAACTAATAAGCTTCATACACACCTGTAACATACTAACATTCTCATAATTACCTGATAAGCTGGTTCTTCTGAGTTGCAGTGTATTTTTGATAGCAAGTTGATACTGCATAGGGTTGTATTTCATGAAAACTACTGTCGCAGTCTTCAACACTGGAAGAACTTTTCCAATCAAAATTACCACTGATATTTTCATATTTAGGAGTAAGCGACTGTTGTTCAGTAAAATGCAGTTTAGAATTCTTTGGCCCATCTTTGTGGAGTTGAACATGAGATTCCTGTTCAGCAGGAAAGCTAGTTAGAAAATCAGAGGGACTTTTAAGTATTTGCCCTTTCTTTGTGTGGTAGCAGGAATCCACAGAATGTGCTTTCACAGGTTTAGTTTCTTGATCACCTGTCACTGACCCTGAAATGCAGAGATTATTGCCTTTACTTTCCATGGAAAGAAGTCCAACTGGTGCACTGTCTAGTGAATAGCTGCCTTTTGTCAAAAACCTTTGAAAGTCCGTTTTCATTTTAGCAGAGAGTTTTATACCCAGAATTCGCTTAAATGAGTTTTTCTTTGAAGGCACTTTTAGTGACTTTTCCAGCTTTTCAGAATCAGCAGATGACAAAGACTTAGCTCTTGGCTTTGATATATTGGCTTCGTTATTTATTGAAGTACTTGTTAGTGCCACACTGCCAGGACTCCCCAGAAAAGGCAAAATAGGATGTGGAAGTTTCCATACAGGTTTCTCACTCAGGTGGATTGTTTTGTGTTCATTAGTAGATGTTTTGTTTTCTGTGCTGGATAAACTGCCAGTTCCCTCTTCTGCATCATTTTCTACTGAACCACTTGCACTCTTGCCTGCTGTCAGATCCCTTTTAACTATAACAGATGAAGGCAGACTGTGACGCTGTGGTTTTTCTGGAATAATCTTTGGGGAGATGTCTGACTTAGTGGACTTTGCATCATTACTGAGCCCTCCATCAAAATCTGAACCAGTATCATTATTTGTTGCAGGCACTTTTGGAGCATATGATAGACTGAGGTATTTGGGCAAACTCATAGAGAGAGAACTACTTCTAATAAAACTGTTTTTGCTGTCTGTCGGCAATGTTCTGTTGCCACTTTCCAAATCTTTCTTTATTTGTTCTACTTTACTTTTATTTTGCAAGTCTGAAGAGATTTTGACTTTACAGGCAGAGTCCAGAACTGGCTTTTTGAAGGGTAAAATACTTTGATTATGAGAATCTTTTGCCTGACTCAGTTCAGTAATCTTATGCTGTGAGGATGCACTGTTCATCTCGACAGTCTGATATGAACTTTCACCTTTACACATAGAGACACTTCCAGCATCCAAAGAAACAACTGATTTGTTCAAATCTACAGCAGTTCCATCTGCAGTCTTGAAACAAAGATCATTGCAGATCTCATTCGGATACACAGTATCTTCCACAGAGTTGTCTATACAGTTCTGCCTGATGAGACCAACCAGGCGTGCTTTTTTTGGCTTTGGCATAGGAACTGGTTTAGTGCAAGGCACTGAAGTGAACGTTGAAGCAGTAATTGAAGAATTATCCTGATAGGTCAACTTCTCCTTTTCTGCAACTGTAAATGGAACTTTTGGCTGGCTGTTATGCACACTTTCTTTGAGGTCAGTACCAGAAAAGTAACAATTTTTCCTATTTTTCATTCCTTTTTCTGATTCCTCAGCAGCATTTTTAATCTCGTAGTCTTTATTCCCATCAACAACTAGCTCTCTTGTATTTCTTTTGGAATTTCTTAGATTTTGGAAAGTTTGGTCAGTATTAAACACTTCACTTTGCCCATTATTACTTCTGTGTAATTTGATACCTGCATCACAATGTGCATCTTTTTGCTTTGGAAGATAATTGTTCGGTGATACAACCTGAGTTAGCACATCTTTAAATTTCTGCTCTGGGAAACTAGTTTTACAACTTATCTGGTACTTGTTAACCGTTTTGCTATTCTGAGTCTCTGGTCTTTGCCATACTCTAGAGGAATAATTTGCTTGATCATATCTTTTGCTCTTTTCTAAAGTTTCCAATTTGGACAAGTGGTCAATGACAAGTTGTGTTTTACCTGTATTTTCACCATTTAAATATTTATGGTCATACTCAGTTTTACATAAGTAATTTGATATTTCGCAATGATGAGTCAATTCACAGTCTCCCTTTTGCATTCCATTGCCTTGGCAAGTTGGACACTTCACATTTTCACTCAGTTCTCGCTTAATTTCATCTGGGCATTTATTAATTTGCAGTGGTGTTGGTTTGACTTCAGCCACAGGAGTAATTTTTGGCAATACTGGCTTTGGTGCCAATGCTGGTTTTGGTCCTTTATGTGTTGAGAATGGTTCTGATATGATGATATCTGGCTTTGGTGCAACGGGAGGAGGAGGTGGTTTCTTTCCCAAAGCAATTCGGGGTTTAGGAGCCACTGGAGGCTTCTTAATTCCTACAGAAAAAAGATACATAGAAAAGTTGTTTTTCTATAGCTTTGATAAGACAAGGCCTGACAATATAGGGCATTTTGGAAGGGCAAATTTTGAACAAAAATTGAGTAACATGTGGACCAGGCTATAGCACAAACATACAGAATGCTGAAACCATTACAGTAACTTTGAATATAATGTTATAACATTAGTACTATTTACAAAAAAAAGGTTTGTGGTTAAGAGCAAGACCTGTGTGGACAAACTGCCAATGACAACACAACCGGACAATTCCAAAGAGAAGTGAGAGGGACAGTAAATACAAGCAAATACAAAATAGAGAGAGAGAAGAAACATGGACGAAATAGAATGAAGGCAAAGGGATGAAAAACAGATCTATAATGCACAGTGACTCATGATAGGTTCTGTTACTGGAACAGGGAGAATGCATAATGACACACTGAAAGCAGAAAGTAAATGAGTAGACAAGGGAACAAGGATATTCAAAATGGAGTACTCAGTGCATGCAGGAGACTGGGGAATTATGGGGAGGAGTCAGGAAATTCGGTTGATAAAGGGATGGCAAGTGAACAAGGTGGTTAAAGGACATGAATTACTTAGATTTATTAGGCACAAAACCAAACAGACCATTTAGAAGAACTATGTAAATCACCTGGTTACACCTTTGTTACAGAACGGCAGATAATTTTAGGAACCTGAGTACAGGAGGATATAAGTGACTTCTATGATTCTGTGATTGATACAAAGAAAAAGTAGGGAGTGGACAGAGAGATTAGAACTAGAAAGCATACAAAGCAAATGCAAAGGCATAAGTTAGTGTAATTGTGGACTTCAGAAAGAGAAGACATCAGCACAAGACAGAATAATCAAGATGTGACCACTTAGTGGTCGTGGATTAACTTCAATATTTAAATTGTTGACATTCAGAATATGAACGAAACACTTGGCAAACATTCCACTGCCCACCAGTCTTGAAGGAGGTTATAATAGTAGCATCTTTCTTATCCACAAGTGGCCATGTTATGACAAAATTGAAGCATACAATAACATTGTATTTTATCTATTTCCAGCTGCCAATAAAACGGTCCATGAATGTGGAATATCAGTTGCACTTATGTAGCAGTCTTAAAACGTCAAAGGGTACAGAAACTTACACAGCAGCAAAAACTATTCGTCGTAGCAACAACTGTGGAAAAAGAAAGTAAGATTGAAGCAGATGTTTAGCAGGTGTGTACGTGAAAAAAATGCTTAGTATTTACAAGTGTGGTTGATTTTGCAATGTCAGCAGTGATTGGATTACTAACCAACTGCAAATTAAGTTCAAAATGATTTCCCTATGGTAAGAAAATATTGCCATTTAAGATTTTACACAGAAACTTTAAGCCTTAGATTCTGTAAATATGAATTTTACTCATTTTTGCTGCATACACGATACATTCAGCAAATTATTCATGCATATTTAACTTACTGACAGGACAGGGAATTGCACTTCAATGCAATATTTGTAGGCTTGGAGACAAATTTGCATTTGGGATCTCTCAGTAATAATGAGAAGACAATGAGCAATTCTCATTTAAATTTCATCTGGATTAACTTTTCTTTTTTTTGACAGCAAACAGCCCCCTTTACAGGTTTTCTAACTTTAATTTTCCTCAAACTATCATTCAGATGACAACTGACCAATAATTAACATACCGACAGGATAACCTTTTACACCCACAAACAGCGAGCTTCAAAAAAAATGAATTTTCTAGACCACTTCCTGTCACTACCCACAAATCTGTTAACATTTTATACCATACATTGATACTCCTCAGAAATGTATGGGAAAGTTTTTTTTTTAAAAGGTTAGCAGAATTACAGGTAACACACATTACTGCCCATGCAAACATTTAGAAGTGTATACCATAATCTAGCTAGATATCTTAAATTCACCAAAGATCCCTACTCAACACCTTCTAAATCCATGACCATTGCCATCTAGAAGGAGAAACGCAGCAGGTACATGGGAACACTACCACTTTCAAGTTCCCCTCTAAGCCTCTCACCATCCTGGCTTGGAAATATATCACCTTCCTTCACTTGCGCTGGGTTAAAATCCTAGAATTCCCTCCCTAATGGCATTGTGAGTCAATCCACAGCAGGCAGACTACAGTGGTTCAAGAAGGCAGCTCATCACCATCTTCTCAAGGGCAACTAGGGAAAGGCAACAAGGCCAGCCAGTAACGCTTTCATCCCACAAATGAATAAATAGCTAGAATACCACCATCTCATTTGCAATTTCGACTAACTACAATAGATAGATTGTAAACCAAATAAGGATAGGGTTGTCATAAGGAATTCATAATGGTTGCAACTCAAATGAGAATCCATGCTGGAACTGCAAAATAAGCCAGTCAACATTTAATATTCTGATGAAGGATGTCATCTGAAAGATGGAACTAATAGTTCGAAATTAATGAGTTTGTGTATTTCTGGCATTTTCTACTTTTAATTCAAGCTATGCTGTTATTTGTCAAAAATCTAGGGGAGACAAACATCATTAGTGTCAATCTATGGGTGGGAATCAGAATCCTTACCAATGAAATCTGGAGTCAAGCAAGGCCGTCCTCTCTCTGCTGCCTTATTTACGTGTTGAGCCTTTTGCCGAATCCATCAGGAAGGACATGAGCCTGATAGGGGTGACTATTCTAGACAGCAGGGGCCTGCAAGTTAAAGCCTCCTTGTACATGGATGACATCACCATTTTCTGCTTGGATCCACCGTCAATGCGCAGGCTCGTGAGCATCTGCAACCAGTGTAAACTGGCCTCAGGAGCGAAGGTAAATCGAGGCAACAATGAGGCCATGCTCTTTGGGAACTGGGCAGATCAATCCTTAATCCGCTTCACTGTCAGGCTGGACTACCTGAAGGTGCTGGGTATTTGGTTAGGAGGGGCTAGGGCGTGCAGCAAAACTTGGGAGGAGTGTGTCACCAAAGAGAGGCAGCAACGAGGCAGATGGGGGCACTTTTAGTGTTGGTCTGGCCTATTCCCCAAACCTGCTCTGTCACCCAGGCCACCTTTCACTTCACTTGGAGGTCGAAGGTAGACTGAGTCTAAAGGAACATTACGTATAAAGAAAAAGGGGGGAAAAAACATACCCAACGCTACCCTCCCCCTGATGGCCACCATTGTGTGTGGCTGCATCACGCTGTGCATGGACCCTCAGTATGCAAACACCAAGTGCCACCACTTACTGAAGTTCTACTTGTCCCCAGCATTGCTAAGGATATGTTCAGCCTCGTTGCTGCAGAACACTCCAACTAGATGGACTGTTCCGTATTACCTGTCCTTGTGGAGAAATTTGTGAAGCTCTGTAACATGGGACTCCATGCTCGATGATCTGTTCCCTGGCATGCACACCGAGACAAACATCAACTGCACCTGGAGGACCATCAACTTGGTGAAAGACGATGTTTGGTCTGCCTGAAACTTGCTGGTCTTCCAGTTGAAAGATCTGATCTTAACCAAGTGTTGCAGACTGGCATATTCCAAGGTCCAGGGCTACATGCTGAGGGAAGCACGAAAACTTGGGACAGCTGCTGTCAAGATCACCGTATAAGGTCCTTCTGCCAAAGCATAATGTGGGTCCATCCAGTAATCGAGCCCACCCTGAAGCCTCAGCTAAATGCTAAGAATTTAATTGTATATATAGAGAAAGCCAAACTCCCACATTTGTGCTCTTCTCTGTAAGCAAAGACAGTACAAATCTAATGGTTTCATTAGCTGTGTACGTACATAAAGATTTTCTTTTGAAATTAAAAAAGACAGGAATACTCATTGCTTCCCTACCATAAAAAAATTAATTAGCTGGCACTGTTATCTGTTGTACTTCTATTACAAAATGATTTTTTTTAATGCATGGCTTATTTGCATCTTTCTCCTTCCTTTGGATATGCTACTCTTCATCAAATAATGATTCTGTGGGTGCTGGTCTTTCTTTCAGCTTCCCCAGGTGATCATTCTATACATATGACAAGATATGAGCTAATCCTGTTCTGCAACTCTAGCTGGAAGAAATCAGGAGTTGCAATTTCAGACAATGTCCATTCAGTTACCAAGTACAAAACTAAACAGTCACAGTTCTTCCACGGACCCCGCTAAATCAGAAGAAATCGAAGAACTAACGCCAAAAGAAACCTTCTTAGTCTTCCTGGCAAAGGCTTACCTAAATATTATTTTAACCATTTATGCCATTTGGAAGCAATCCAAAGAGATTTAATTTTCAAATCAATATATAACTAGAACATAGAACATAAAGGTTTAACCATTGTTGTTGTAAAGCACATCTCATGCAATGGCACATTATAGAAAATTACTCCTTTTTGCTATGAGCATTTTTAGTAATCCAATCAACTAAACTCTAGTCTTTATTTGTTTAAATCTGTTTTGAGGCTTCCAAAATTTGAAATTAACAATTGCTACTCTGAGAACAAACAGAACTGCATTGAACGCTAAAGAATGGATTTCACTGTCAGCTGCAACCAGCTGTAAACTGATGGTCTTATATTCAGGGTTTAACAGCCAGACAACCACTAGTGTCAAAGGCACAGCTGCTCCTTAAAAAACTTAAATCAATTACTACTTAAGAGCAGCCTATTTAAAAATCAGAGGTCCCTAACAATATATAATTTTAAAGTTTCTAGATATAAACCGAATGTCACAAAAACAAAAAATACACAATGAACAAACATCGTTCAAAGCTAAAGAAATTCATACTTACTGAGTTGCAAAATCCAGATTCTGGAAACCCCACTGAGTTATTTACTGCAGTTCACATCAATTTTATTATTCAATTCCGTTTAAAAAATATTAATTCTCTAGAACTGTTTCAATAGCGGCTGATATTCAATCATTTTGGGTTCGCACGGATTACACATAGTAGTGCGAAAATTATCAACGTTGACCCGTACTTTGCACTAACTACACCAAGAAAACTCCTTTTTAGAACTAGACGTACAACTGAATGTTGAAAAGAAGTTATTTTTCGCGACATAATCCTATCATAACGTGTAAACTGGATATGAGACTAGACATGACACAGGCACAAAAGGATCCTGTGCAGCTGATGCTGGTTGGAATTACTGCACTGAAAGACAAATTTGGGACAGAAGGCGACAGATGGGGACTTGTGGTCAACGCTTGGCTGCAAATCAATCAGTCGTTCGCCCCCCTCCCCCAATATTTCAGAAGGAAATATACACTCGCTAAAATTGGGCATAAAAGTCTTTGATAAACTCAGTGGTCGAACAAACCGTTAAAATGACAAGTTTGTACCGAAGGAAAGAACTCCAGTCGTTTATCTTGGCACAAACAATATCTATAATTTTTAATCTATTGAGATAGTTGGGGGGGCGGTTGCATTTATCAAAAAAACAGGAGATTGTCAATTAAATCGCAGCTTCAAAACGGTGAAGGGAGACAATCTCCCCAGCATCATCACTTTTTTAAAAAGTCGGCGAGTAAAGTGGGATTAAGATCGACGTTGGGAAGAGAATCAGAGGAAGCCTGACCGCCAGCCTCAAGACATGAAGATATCCAGGACCCTTCCTTCCTTCCTTCCCTTCCCTTCCCCCAACCTTCTCAAGGCAACAGTAATGCCGCCGAAATCACCGCTCCCTCACTCCCTTCAAGAGGCAGACGGACCTGCCACTGCAACGAAAAATAACCAAGTCCAAAGCGACTACAGCGGGGAACAGACTCACCTGCGCTCATACTGGGGACACCGTGCGCTCCTACCGTTTCCCGGCCATCGGCGCGTATTTCAACCGACTACAACATCAAACCGGCCACACCGATCGCTATCAGCTGCACCGCAAACTAGCAATATTTACACATCACGCAAGAAAGGTACTTTTTTTTCCCCCTCCCTCACTCTTGAGGTTCACCGTCCGTCCCGCAGGCGTCTGTGACTTCGCTCAAGCGCCCCCTGCGGCTCAACGGACGAGCCTACCCGTGCGCGCGCGCGCGTTCCTCCGTGACGACGCCGCGAGCGCGCGCGCTCCTCCGTCAGCCGTTGACCTTCAGTCTCAACAGCTGACAGTGCGGCGCAGGCGTTCGCTCACCTCTCCGAAGCCTCACGGCATACTTTGTAGTTCCTCTGCATCCCTAGTCCGGCACCTCTGGAGGTGCAGTTGCACAGTTAGACTACAACTCCCAGAGTCCTCAGCGTGGCACACTGCTTTCCTCTCACGTCAGATTGCATTCATCCACTTCAATGGCGGTTGTTGAAGAGTTTGATGAGGATCTGGTGTTGGAGGTAAGCGCAAGGTCTTTGCTTTGTCGTGCAAACGAGAACCCAGTTTCAAATTCCAACGTTGCTGCATGATATCCTGTTGTATTGTCATAGTCATTTAACTTCCCACAATAATATTTGGTTAATCTGATCAGTCAATTTGCTTAGTCCAGTCTCTGTTCCATTTACTATACAATGTGCAGAAATTAATAATGCCTCATTTCAGAGGAATGTGTGAGGAGCAGTTTCTCCGTGCACACCATCATTTTATTCGTGAATATTGTTGCCCTCTTATAATTCAAGCAGAACGACTCCTCTGAGTCGCTAAAACCAGATTTCATTACGTATTTAAAAGCACAGGATATTTTGATTGATGACCAAGTGTGAAGCTGGATGAGCGCGGCGGGCCAAGCAGCATCTCAGCAGCACAAAAGCTGACGTTTCGGGCTTAGATCTAGACCTGGGCCTAGTCAGCTTTTGTGCTTCTGAGATGCTGCTTGGCCTGCTGTGTTCATCCAGCTTCACACTTGGTTATCTTAGATTCTGCAGTTCCCATTATCACGGATATTTTGATTGAGTTTTAATAAAGTCTGAAAACGATGGAAACATTAAAAAGCGAAACATTCTTATATTTAAAGAAAGTTGGGAAGATTTTATCTTTAATTTGAATATCTCGTCTATTAAGTTCGACGTTATTCGGATGTTTCACAAACACCATTTTTGTGAGTCTGAGTGGCAGTTGTAAATAACAATTTGCGATTGTATGAGAACCAAGAATGTAGAAAAATGTCCTGGTATAATTCATGGGAGCGTCACCCTGCTTGACAGAGGAGCCAAACGTGAAATTAAATATCAGTAAGTAGCTCATTGTTTGGATGTTGCAAAGTATTACCCAAAAAGGTGGAGTGGGCAAATATAGTTGAGGTTTTGAAAACAATATTACATATTCATCTGAAGAGAGGGGAGAAAAAAAACTGTCAGGACAATGAAAAAAAGGCGGGTGAGTGTGACTTGCTCAGTTGGTCTTACTGTTGCAGAGACTTGATAGATTAGATGGCCTCCTCTGCATTGAATATGTGGTTCAATGAAAATTTGATGCTGAGCAACATAAAAAGATTTTAGGACAAGCAGTGAAATGCTTGAACAAAAAAGGTTTTAAATTTGTCTTAAACAAAAATACAGATGGAGTGAAATCTGGAGATTTACAAGTTAGAGATAGAATCCTAGAGTTTAGAGCTGAAGCAGCTAAAGGCACAACTGCCATTGATAGAGTTCTTAAAAATGGTAATATGAAAGACACCAGAATTGGAGTAGTTAAGAGAACTATGTTGGAAGAAGTTGCAGTGATAGGAAGAAATGAAGCTACAGAGGGATTTAAAGCCCAAGATTACAATGCTTAAGAGGAACTTGGGCCTGTACAGGTTGGCGAGGACAGTGATGTTGAGTGAATGCCACTTGATGAGAGTTTTCCTAAACTTCATTCGCAGAATGTGGGTATTGCTGGCTAGGCCAGCATTAATTGTCCATATCTAATTGCCCCAGTGTCTGGTGATAATCTGTCTTCCTAAACCAATGTAGTTCATGTGCTGTTGGAAGGACGTTCTAAGATTTTGAGCCAATGACAATGAAGGAACAATGATAAATTTCCAAGTCAGGTTCATGTGTGGCTTGGAGGGAAGCTTGTGCTGGTGGTGTTCTGATGTTTCTGCTGCCTTAGTTCTTTACGGTGGACATGTTCACAGGGCCTTAGTTCTTTACGGTGGACATGTTCACAGGGCCTTAGTTCTTCACGGTGGACATGTTCACAGGTTTAGAAAATGCTGCCAAAGAAGAAGGCTGCAGAATTTTGCATGAGCTGAAGTTTATGCCATGCTAAAAGAATATTGGAATTGTCTACTATACAGATAGGTATGACATAGGTAGGGGTTTCAGGAGATCTGTTGAGGTAAGGTGAAGCCACACAATGATACTGATGTGTATATAAGTAGTCTTGTTGATGATAGAAATGTGTGGTTGGAAAATCATGTGGTCAAATAATTAATGTCGGTCTGTATGATCACAGCAGAATGTCAAACCTTTGTCATGAACATGCAGTTATGATATTTAAGAATGGTCTATGTGTCACTAAAAGTTGAAAAAAGTTTGTGTTTATGTAACAGTAAACTTTATTTTCATAGTTTTATTATTCTGATTTAATTGCATTCTTTCTGTTAAAATTCTATTGTGTGTTTTGACATTGTGGATTCAATGCATTCACATTACCAGGAGTATGTTTTGGTGAGAAAAGGGCCTTTTTTTTGAATAATTTGCTTTATGAAGATAATGTTCCATCTTCCCACTGAGAATGCTGTCCATTGCGTTGTGTGGCACTACTATTGTGCTAAATGGGATCGATTCAGAAAGATTCACGAAGCACACACATCAGATTTATATTCTACTGTAGTATGCAACTTGACATGTGCCCTACTCTACTATCACCATAATGCGAATGGATCAATTTAGTTCAATAAAGAATATAGGACAGCATACCGGGAGTATTTTCAGGCAGGCCAAAGAATTAGTTGGCCACCTGAAGAATGAACCTGCAGCAAAAAACTACATGTGTGCCAAACAATGAGACATGTGATAAGGCAAAGCAGTTTTACAACCAACTGATCAAATCTAAGCTCTGAGGTCCTGCCACAGCCAATCATGTATGGTGGTTAACAATTACTTGCTGGGGTCGGGGCTTCACAAATCTGCCCATCCTTAATTGTGGGTAGCCCTCCACAATTTCCAGTTCTCTCATGACGTTTAACAGCATTGCCATCACTGACTCTCCTCCACAATCAACATCATGGAGGGTTACAATGATGAGAAATATTACTTAACCCTCCATATGAAATTCTTTGGCCACAAGAATACAACAAAGACTAAGTCATAGTCATACAGCATGGAAATAGACCTTTTAGTCCAATTCGTCTGTGCTAGCCAAGTTTCCCAAACTAGTCTCACTTGCCAGCATTTGGCCCATATCCCTCCTAAACCTTTACTATTCATGCAACTGCCCAAATGTTTTTTAAATATTGTGACTGCGCCTGCATCTACCACTTCCTTTGCCTGTTTTTTCCACATACAATTCACCCAATACGTGAAAAAGTTGCCCCTCCGGTCCTTCTTAAAAAAAACTTCTCCCATTACCTCAAAAATATGCCTCCTAGTTTTTAACTCTCCTGCCCTAGGGAAAAGACCTTTGCTATTCATCTTATCTATGACCGTCACGGTTTTATAAACCTCTGTAAGGTTACTCCTCAATCTCTTACGCTCCAGTGAAAAAGTCACAGCCTCCCAAGCTTCTCCCTAAAACTCTAACCCTCCAGTCCTAGCTACGTTCTAGTGAATCTTTTCTGCACACCCTCCAATTTAATAATATCCTTCCCATAGCAGGGTGACCAAAACTGTACACAGTACTCCAAAAGTGGCCTCACCAACATCCTGTACAACATGACATCCCAACTCCTATACTCAATGCTCTGAACAATGAAGGCAGGGATGGTGTAGGGGGATGTGCTTAAATTAGTTCACAGGTCAGTGCAACATCAAGGGCTGAAGGGCCTGTTCTGCGCTGTATAGTTCTATGTTTTATGTTCTAAGTGTGCTAAATGCCTTCTTAACCAACCTGTCTACCTGGGATGCAATTTTCAGAGAACTATATGTCTGAACCCCTAGGAATCTCCGTTCAACAACAATACACAGTGCGCTGCCATTAAGTCCTGCCCTTGTTTGCTTTACCAAAATGTAGTACCTCACATTTATCCAAATTAAACTCCATCTGCTACTCCTCAGATCCATTTGTAATCTTAGACATACTTCTTCACTGCCCACTGCGAATTTAGTAACAGTATCTCCAAAATTCCCATCCCACGGGGTGGCAGTGTGAAATGTGAGGAGGATGTTATGAGAATACAGGGTGACTTGGACAGGCTAGGTGAGTGGACGGATGTATGGTAGATGCAGTTTAATGTGGATAAACGTGTGGTTATCCACTTTGGTGGCAAGAGCAGGAAGGCAGATTACTATCTAAATGGAGTCAAGTTAGATAAAGGGGAAGTACAATGAGATCTGGGTGTTCTTGTACATCAGGCAATGAAAGCAAGTGTGCAGGTACAGCAGGTGAAGAAAGCTAATAGCATGCTGGCCTTCATAACAACAGGAATTGAGTATAGGAGCAAAGAGGTCCTGCAGCTGTACAGGGCCCTGGTGAGGCCGCACCTGGAGTATTGTGTGCAGTTTTGGTCCTCAGATTTGAGGAAGGACATTCTTGCTATTGAGGGAGTGCAGCGTAGGTTCACGAGGTCAATTCCTGGAATGGCAGGACTATCTTATGTTGAAAAATTGGAGCGACTGGGCTTGTATACACTTGAGTTTAGAAGGATGAGAAGGGATCTGATTAAGACATGTAAGATTATTAAGGGATTGGACAGTCTGGAGGCAAAAGCATGTTTCCGCTGATGGGTGAGTCCAGAACCAGAGGACACCATTTAAAAATAAGGGGTAGGCCATTTAGAACAGAGTTGAAGAAAAACTTCTTCACCCAGAGAATATATGGAACACTCTGCCCCAGAAGGCAGTGGAGGCCAACTCTCTGGATACTTTCAAGAAAGAGATGGATAGAGCTCTTAAAGATAGTGGAATCAAGGGTTACGGGGATAAGGCAGGAACAGGATACTGATTGTGGATGATCAGCCATGATCATAATGAATGGTGTTGCTGGCTTGAAGGGCCAAATGGCCTACTCCTGCACCTACTGTCTATTGTCATCCAAATCCTTTTTGCAGATGACAAACAACAGTGGACCCAGCATCAAACCCTGCAGAATACCACTGGCCATAGGCCTTCAGTCCAAATAAACAACCCTCCACCACCATCCTCTGTCTCCTGCCATAAAGCCAATTTTGTATCCAATTGACAAGCTCTCCCTGAATCCCATGTGATCTAACTTTACTAATTGGTCTCCCATGCAAAACCTTGCCAAAGGCTTTAGTAAAGTCTATATAAACAATGTATACTGCTCTGCCCTCATCAGTCTTTTTGGTTATGCCCTCAAAAAACTTAATCAAGTTTGTGAGACATGATTTGTCCATACAAAGCCATGCTGACTATTCCTAATCAGTCCTTGCCTCTCCAAATGCATTTTAATCCTGTCTCAGAATCCCCTCCAACAACAGACGCACCCCTGATGTCAGACTCAAACAGAAGTTGCTGGAAAAGCTGGACCCAAAACACTATCTCTGATTTTCTCTTCACAGATGCTGCCAGACCTGCTGAGCTTTTCCAGCAACTTCTGCTTTTATTTCTGAATTAAAGTTTCCATAGTTCTTTTGGTTTTTACTGATGCCAGACTCACTGTTCTGTTGTTCCCAGGCTTCTTAAATAAAGGCACAATGTTAAACTCCCTTGAGTCCACTGGCACCTCACCTGTGGCTGTCAATGAAAGAAACATCTCTGCTAGGGGCCCCACAATTTCATCCCTAACTTCCCACAACATCCTGGAATACACTTGATCAGGTCCCAGGGATTTAGCCACTTTTGTTTTTTTTTAAGATGACCAACACTTCCTCTTC